>NW_027496043.1:0-212436 GCF_021521415.1 Bidens hawaiensis
GAACAAAAGATGTTGTCCAAACTTTTCATTGAATGAGTAATGGTTCAGTAAATATTCAGATCGTTACAGGCCTACTGTTTTTAAATTTTCTTTTCTTTTTCCAATTTCATTGAGCCTACAACTTAGTTTTTGTCCAATAATTTATAATATCTAGTTATCTATTATCTTAAAACTTCTAAATACATAGTTTTATTTAAAAGGTCTGAAGGCACTGGTTTATTTTTAATATAATCCAGTTTCAGTTAAAATTTACATCAAAATATAAAAGAGGGCCTTTTAAAATATTAAAAATTATTTTCATAATAATAAAACTGTATGTTAAATTAAATCTGAAGAAGAAAAAATAAATAAAATGTTATTCTCTCTTCCAAAATAGAGGTCGTGTACTCGTTGACAAACTCAATTTGAATAATAACACAAATTTTAAATTAAACAAGAAACAAACAAGAATGAAAATATATACCGTTGGATTTCTGTTAGTATTTGAGGATTGATCTTGAAAAGCATTCTATTCATTCATCTTCCATTTGGTCTTTGTCCCAGTGGGAGCTCTACCATTGTAGAAAACCATGGTTCTCTTGATCCCAATGGCCCGGTTACTAGAAGAGTAAACAATATTCGGTGAGCCAGCGGCTTTCCAGTAGCTGGAACTCGTGAGGCGGGATGGTCTTCCTCCTCTTGCTTCTTTTTCTTGTCGCGGAATGAAAAAGAACCACTGTTCAGGGTCTCCTCGACATCGCTCTCCCCGCATATTCTGGTTCATAAATGTTATGCATGAGATGAAAATTCTGAATATTAAGGTGGTAGTTCTTTATTTTAGGGTTTAATTAATACTCTTAATGTTGTAACAGGTCTTAAGGGCTAGACTTCCTAAAATTACAACTCTATCAGAAGTCATCTATAGCATTTTCTGTTTAAATTGTATAATTTTGTGCCTTTTAAAAATCTTATACAAAAATTACATGTTATCATATATATTCTCACGTGTTAGAACTCTAAGCAGTAGAAAATATTTTTTTTTTACAAAAATCGATTCCGATTTTATTATCCATCACTTTGGTAAGAACCGATACCGTAATCACCATGGGCACCAACTTTTAAGATTAAGATTGTACAAAACAGAATAATTCTCTAACTGATAAAGATTAAGGTATGGACATCATCACATCAACTTTCTAATTTAAAAAATATTTAGGGTTTATCTTCAACTTTGTAACAGGTTTTAAAAGCTCTTTAATTACAACTCTATCAGCACTCAATCTTTTGAATTTTCTGCTTTGAATTGCATGAGTTTGCACTTTTTATAAATCTTATATAAAAGTTATATGTTATATATATCATATTCTCACGTGTTAGGATTCTAAACGACAGAATAAATTAATTAGGACAAACCGACACCGTAATATTCACGTAATGGCATTTACACCAACTTATAAAAAAGAATAAAAAGACAGATACTAAAGGCGTAAATGAAGTACTAACGTGAGAGGTCCCATGGATAGAAATCATAAACGTTAAGCTCGGGTATGACTGTTTCGATACTGAAGAAACGTGGATCGACTCACTGGTAGACGATCTACTTTCCTCGGGTGTGATTATACTTCTTCACCGATGGTTCTCTTGGATCTGGGTTCTTCCACCTACAAAATGAACAGCACCGTAAACTTACCCCTCAGAAAGGGACAGAGGGGTCCTCTTTGGGGTAACCCTCCGGTGTGAGAATAAGTGTTTGTAGGAGAAGATAATAATATGAGAGTAAGAGAGATGGAGTGTATTGCTTAATAGCTGAATACTCTGTAATTGGATGTGATTGGATGTGACTGTGTATAATTGTGTGTCTCTCCTTGTGGAGTTGATGTGCTATTTATAGTGCTAGTGTTTCCACTGATTGGGCTCAGACCCAGTTAGGGTTTTGTTGGCCTCCTCCAATTGATTTGCGCCACGTGTCCTTGGGGACACCTGGTGCTTTTTCATTGGTTATCATCACGTGGTAGCACATGAGTTATGCTGAGTTGTCCACCTTTCATTTGGCAGCTGTCAACATCAGCATATTCTTATTCCTTAAAAAGATACCTTCTGGAAGGTTGTCTGACGTGCACAATCAAGGTTGCCCTAATCCTGATTTGGATAAGGACGAGGTTGATTATGTGCATGTGTGATATGCGCCTATCCTGAGGATGCGCGAGGTCTTCTCTTTATTCTCACGCGCAGATGTTTCATGCGCAGATGTGATATGCACAAGCATGTGATATGCGCCACGCGCGGATGCGCCACGCGCAGATGTGATATGCGTGAGCATATGTGATGCCTGAGCATGTGATGCATGAGCATATGTGATGCCTGAGCATGTGATGCATGAGCATATGTGATATGCGTGAGCATATGTGATATGCGCCATGCGCATAGGTTTTGGCTTTGTGCCTTCATAATATCTTGGTTTCAAGTCTCTTGTCTGTATCTTGTGGGTTGACCCGCCTCGCTCGGTGTTGAGGCGGGTACATACCTCTTCAAGCCCCCCCAGTCTAATGTGTGTCTTGTCTCGCGCGAGCGAGGTAAGATAGATATTAGACTAAATAGTTAGCTCTTTTAGTAGGGGTTTGTCTTTTTCTTCTTATTATTCATGGCTGCGCGAAATTCTATCATTTTTGTTGAAAACGAATCGTCCCTGTACGTGGTTGGTTGTTGCTGACATGCGTCAGTGATGGAGACGTGTCAGACCTTTCGTGTGCTCGAGGTGCTACAGTTGCCTTTCGTGTCCCCTCACATAGTGTCAGGGACACGTGTCGCGCTCGCATTGGTCCGTTCCTGCGAGTGGTGGCGCGTGAACTCTGGCAGCAGCTGTATCGTTTCTTTTCGTGTCCCCTCACACAGTGTCAGCGACACGTGTCGCGCTCGCGTTGGCTTACACCTGCGAGTGGGGGCGCGTGACGTCCGATCAGTACCAAAATTTCTCTCTCCTGGGCCTATAAAAGCAAGCCCTTAGAGTTTTTATTCTTCATCTTCTTTGCTGTTTTATTCAAAGCTTTCCTTTCTTTCCTTGTATTCCGATTACCTTTGTTCTGCTTCCAGATATCTGTTCTTCAGAAGCATCCTTTGTTCGTTGTCACAGTTGTATGTCTGATAGCTCAGACAACACAATCTCCCCCATCCATTGCCGTGTGAAATCGTTAGTGATGTCTACATTGAAGAAGACCGGCAAGGGGAAGAGGGCTGCTGAGGCCTCATCGGAGGAGGTAGGGAGGACCAAAGCAGTGAAGAAGTGGGATGAGATCCCCTGCAAACTGAGGCAGGCTGATTTTGACAGCCTTATCGCCTCTCAGGGTTTTCTCCCTGAGTTTGGCTGCATGTTGCCTGGGGCCGGGCAAACGGCGGCGGACCCGCCTACCGGCTATATATCCCTTTACTGCCATTTTTTCACCCACTGCAAACTTCGTCTCCCGATGACAAGGTTTGTGGGTGCGCTGCTTAGGTTCTATGGGATTCATATATCCCAAGTCCATCCGTTTGGACTTGTGCGCATGACTCATTTTGAGTTCATGTGCAAATCTCAGCGCGAGGAGCCCACCCCTCGTCGCTTTCAATTTTTTTACAAGCCCAAGATCCAAGATTCTTGGTTCTCATTTATTCCTCGTAGTCAGAAGGTCAAGTGCTGCACTGTTTCATTCAAGAGCCTTCATGACTGGTCTGAGAGGTTTTTTTATATCAGGGCTGGTGTGATCCCCATCCGCATGACCATGCGCGCGATCTCTTCTACGCCTGCGGATGTGGGTGTCTTCAAGAACCCAACTGGCGCCTGGGTTAAAAAGTTGACCGCCGAACCATCCCCCGCCAAGAAAATATGTGAGGAGGCGCTGGTGGGGGTCGGTATGAGCAGGAGGTGGGCTGACAGCGCGACTGAGCCCGTTATCCAAGTTGACGGCTTGTGTAAGTTAATCTCATTGCATTACTTCTGCGCGAATACTTATCTTTTTGCTGATATCATTTGACTTGTTTTGTGCAGTCAGCAAGGGTATGTCCACGCCGCCTATGATGAGCATATGGAGGGTGGATCCGTCGCGCTGGGCGCTGGGGAGGTTGGCTTCCCCGATCGCTTTGATGACATGTTCATCCCTGTTGATCTGGGATTTCTGTTTGACAGCGATGCGCCTGGTAAGCCTTTGTACTCATGCTTATGCCTTTATAATACCAGATTTGGCTAACTTTTCTGTTGCATGTATTGTAGATGCGCTCGAAAACTACGAGCTGGAGCTCGCGGAAGAGGAGGAGGAAAAGGAGCCGCCCCAACTAAAGCGTAAAGCTAAGGGGAAAACTGGCGCAGGGGCCAGTAAGAAACAGAAGAAAGATGTTGCCCCTGTTGTTCAGGATCCTCCTACTCAGGCGAAGGGACCTGAGAAAACCGAGGTGTTTACCACCAAGTTTTCCTTGTCCTCCCTGCCTCAAAAAGTGGGCAGACCTCCTGTCCACTTGAGGTTTGGTGCCACTACCTCCTCCCTTCGCGCGGCGGAAAAGGGGAGCGGCGTTGCGCCTGCCGTTCCCTCTCCGACAGGTATACTTTGCTTATCCTTTATGGCTCTATGAGCGCGATTCTGATAAAATTACTAATGAATCTTTGCTCACTCAAATGTTTGTAGAGCCGGCGACCTTGGTGGACCAACCTCAGGCGCAACAAGGTGCCGAGCCTGCGCCGGAGGTCGCTTCGAAGTCCCCTGTTTTACCCTCGAAAAAGGGGAGAATGGACTTCATGGCGATGTTTGACTCGCGAACGGAGTTGCGCCAAGGTATGTATTGCGCTTTTATTTTCTGACTTTTTTCTTTTAGATCAAGTCATGAACCATTTCTTTTTGTTGATTTTTTCATAGGAGTCATAGCTGGCATACAAGCTGCTGGCGGCACTCCGGGCGCCGGTGCCAGCGCCGTTGGTTCTGCTCCTGCTCCTGCAAGCGCTGAATCTCCCCTCATCGGGATTACTAAGGAGCAGGAGGCCGTTTTACGCGCCGATCTGGCGGCGTCGAGACCTCCCTCACCTCCTCCTGCGCGCAGCCCTCCTCGCGAGACTGATTTTGGTTCTAGGTCGCAGGAGAAAAGGCCTGTTTCAGAGGAGGATGAGGAGGTTCAAGCTGAAGGCTCCGACGGTGGCCGCGCCAGCCCTGCAGCGCCACGAGGTTTCGCGGCGCCGTCTTCTCGTGGGCCTGGCGCTGACTTTTCTGCTTCGTCTCCGCAGGTATTAGTTCGTTTTTGCTCCGCTGCATGGACTTCCATATTAGTGTATTGATGACTTAGATCCTTACTTTGTGTTTGCAGGAAGCCGATCACATCTACCGCCCGAGATGGAACATTACTGAGGACAGCTCATTTCAGTCCATGGGGGTGTGTGAGGACTTCTGGGCTCATTCTGTGCCTCCAGCTGAAAGGAGGTTTCAGGAGGGCCGCGCTCGCGATGACTTGCTCAACGATCATCTGTTCGCTGGGTCGGCTTTCTTTGCTGCCTCCCAAGAGCTTCGCTATGATTACGTAAAGGTACGTGATGCTCTTGCGGAGGCCAAGCAAGAGGCTAAAGTGTCTGCTTGGCATCTTTCTGATGCTCGAGAGAGAGCTGAAAAGCTCAAAGCAGAGCTCAGTGAGAACAGGGCAAGTGCCAACACCGCCTTCGTGAAGCGCGGTCATGAGCTACAGGCTGCGCGGGAGAAGCTACAGGCGGCCGAGGCGGACGCGGCCAAGTACGCGCGTAGAGTGCGCGACTTGGAGCTGGACGCGGAGGCGCGTGACCAAGCTCTTGTCCAGTCTATAACTGACAAATCATCGCTGGAGAGTGAGGTTGCCCGCCTGAAGAAGGAGCTGGCGGCCGCGCAGGCCGAGAAAGATGAAGCCTTGGCGACGGCAGCGTCTAGCCAGGAAGCACTTGACCTTGCGCGAGCGGAAAAAGAAGAAGCCTTGGCGGCAGCAGCGTCCGACAAAGAGGAGCTGAAACAAACTAAGGAATCTGTTGAGTTGTTAAACTCTCAGATTCCTGCCCTCGAGACGACTGTTTCTTCTCTCGCGCAGGATCGCCAATGGCTAGTCTCACAGGGTATGACTCGTTGCGCTTACGCGATGAAATACTCAGACGAGTTTCAGGCCCTTGTGATGGATTGCAACGCTGCCGCGCGCTTGGTGGGTCGAGCTGAAGGGTTTAAGGATGGCTATGAATATGGCATGCTGAAGAAGAACCCATCCGACTACCCTTATCAGAGCGACGTTGCCTGCGCGGACATGGCCCAGATGGGGGAGAAATATTTGAATACTCCCATTCCCATCCTTGCGCATGTATTTTTACTTTAATGAGATTACCTTGACTTATTTTCCAAGTCTTTTTGTACTCATATTTTTCCTTATGATTTGCAGATATCCGCGCTTGCTGACCAGCCCGACCTCGGCGCGCTAAAGAAGTTACTTGACGAGTGCGAAGGGGCTGGTGGCGGCGATGATGGCGCGGGGAATGCTGCAACTGCTAGCGGCTCTGGCGTGGCCAAAGGATCCGCTCCTGACACTATTGTGATAGAAGACTCCATTCAGGATGAACAACTTGACTATGGTCAGTTTGGAGATGACGAGGAGCAGGCTGCGCCAGATGCTGAGGGCGGTGATGAGGATTATGAAGAGGCTGACGTCGACGTGGAGACTTGAGAAGCCCTTCATGTTTTTTATTTTTATTTGTAGTTTGTATCTCATCATCTTGTAAACTTGTAAATTTCAATGCTTTGGAATGAAATTTAGTTTTTCCCTTCTTCGCATCTTGCGCATTCCCTATTCATCTATTTATATCGCATGTTTGCTTGTTGAAAATAAGATATGCTTGCACGTTGAAATAAGAACAAGGTTGATAGGAAATTATTATACTTAATCCTTGTCATATTGTAAGTGATTTTGCCATATCTTGATTATGTTGACACGTGCCTTGGCGTTTTCATTATTCCTCTTTTGCGCGACGTTATCGCGCATTTATTATATGGAATTATGAGTTTTTTTAGCCTTTACGTGTCAATATGTGTTACTCAGATATCCATTACAATTTCATGCGCGACCTCGACTTGAGACCTTAACAACTATGTTTTGGCATTCGCTTTGCCTTAGTTGTGCTTAGGTATTTTTATGGTCAGTCTGCGCAGCATGTAGGATGGATGTTGTGAGTGATTTGAGCTAAGGCTCACATTATTGGGCTAAGGCCCTGAGCTAAGGCTCATATTATTGGGCTAAGGCCCTGACGTTTTAGAGTTAAGACTCATTAACGCGTTTGAGCTTGAAGCTCGCGCATGTATGTTTTACTTCGTTTTATTTCGTTTTGATGTCAATACAATGTTATCATATTGCTCAAAATTAATAAAGGGAAGTGTGAAACATGTATGCAAAGGTAATAGAGTTGGGCTAAGGCCCTGACGTTTTAGAGTTAAGACTCGTTAACGCGTTTGAGCTTGAGGCTCGCGCATGTATGTTTTACTTCGTTTTTATTTCATTTTGATGTCAATACAATGTTGTCATATTGCTCAAAATTAATAAAGGGAAGTGTGAAACATGTATGCAAAAGGTAATAGAATCCACATTAAGAGAAGATAGCGCGTATCATTATTCATAATGGCTTAAAAAGCCTTGATTACAAACTTGACATTTTTTACATGAAACATTTTCTAAGCTGTGCCGCGTTCCATGCGCGCGGGATCTTCTTTCCATTCAAATCTTTTAAGGCGTATGCGCCTTTTCCCAATTCTTCCAAGACTTGATAAGGTCCCTCCCAATTGGGGGACATTTTTCCCGGGGGTATCGCGCGGCTAGCTTCATTGTTTCGAAGGACAAAATCATTTTTCTTGAAGTGGCATTCTTTCACGCGCTGGTTATAATATTTTTCCAGTTTTTTCTTGTATTTTGCTTCGCTGATGATAGCCGCCTCTCTGCGCCCTTCAAGTAAGTTGAGATCCAACCTCCTTTCGCGCTCGTTATCAATCTTGTTCATCATGAGCACTCTATGGGATGGGCATCCAATTTCTGCTGGAATCATTGCCTCCGTTCCATAGGTTAGGCTGAACGGGGACTCGCCATTGCTTGTTTTGCTTAATGTCCTGTGCGCCCACAGGACATTAGGTAGCTCTTCGACCCAAGAATGGGATTCTCCCTCTAACCTTTTCTTCAGCCCATTCAGCAAGCTTTGGTTCGCGCGCTCCACTTGGCCATTCCCCTGAGGGTGATATACTGAAGTGAAAATTTGGCTGATGCGCAATTCCCTGAGCCAGCTGGATATCTTCTTGTCAGTGAATTGTTTGCCATTATCGCTCACAATTTCCATGGGCAAGCCAAAACGGCATATGATGTGGCTCCAGATAAACTGCTTCATCGCTTCGGCTGTGATTTTTGCTAGTGGCTTGGCTTCAACCCATTTTGTAAAATAGTCTACTGCCACTACCAAAAATTTTACTCGCCCAGGCGCTTGCGGTAGGGGACCCACAATATCGATTGCCCATTTGTGGAAAGGCCATGCGGAGGTCACCGGAATCAAGTTGTTCTTTGGCCGCATGGTGTTTGGCGCATAGCTCTGACATGCTTTGCATTTTTGGATCTCTTTTAAAGCGTCCAAGTACATGCCTGGCCAATAGTAGCCTGTGCTCATTGCCTTGGCAACCACCATGCGCGGGCCAGCATGAATTCCACAGATTCCTTCGTGTATCTCTCTGATCACATAGCTTGCTTCCTCAGCATCTAGGCATTTCATGAGCGGTCCCAGATAAGAGCGTCGATATAATGTACCATCAAGCAGTTCATAGTTCTGCGACTAGTGTCTTATCTTCCTCGCCTGTGCGCGATCGTCCGGTACTTTTCCCTCCTTCAAGAATTCCATTACTGGAGTTATCCATGATGAAGGGGTTGTATGAGTTACAAGGACGGACTTTGCTCCCACCGACGGGTTGCTCATTACTTCTACCCTGACATCTTTGCCAAAGTGATCGAAGCTGGTTGATGCCATCTTGCTCAGCGCGTCAGCAGATTTGTTTTCACTGCGCGGAATATGAATGATTCTGAAGCAGTCAAATTGCTCGATGAGCTTTTTCGCCTGCTCTAGATACAGAGGCATGGTGTTCTCCTTGGCATCATAAAGGCCATTGACCTGTGCTGCTACCAAGTATGAATCAACATGGGCCTCTAGCTTTTTAACTCCGAATTTGTGCGCGATGCGCAGGCCCGCCAGCAGGGCTTCATACTCAGCTTCATTGTTGGTGCTCTTGAAGTCCAACCTGATGGCGTAAGTATATTCTTGATTCTCAGGATCCACCAGCTTGAGGCCTGCGCCGGATCCTTCGTTGTTTGAAGCTCCGTCGGTGAATAATCTCCACACATTTTCTTCATCATTGGCTCGCGGAGGGGTTACCTCACGCTGAGCCTCTTCAATTTTTCCTTCGGGGACTTCTGCAATGTAATCAGCCAAGACTTGTCCCTTTATTGCTGGACGGGGCTTATAGGCGATCGTGTGCTCTCCTAATTCCAGCGCCCATTTGGTTAGCCTTCCCGAGAGCGCGGGGCGCCGCAAGACTTGCTGGATGTTGTAACCAGTCAGAACTTCAATGGGATGACCATTGAAATATCTATGAAGCTTGCGCGACGCGTGTGTTAGCGACAAAACTAACTTTTCCATGATGGAGTAGCGCGTCTCAGGATCTGTCAGCACCCGACTCACATAGTATATTGGCGTTTGGATTCCCTTGCGATCCACCAACAATACTGCGCCGATGGCGCGCTCTCCTGCCGATAGGTACAATGTCAAGATTTCACCAGGAAGTGGAGCTGTGAGCGCGGGCAGATTTATCAAACACTCTTTTATCTCACTGAAAGCTTGCTCGGCCTCAGGAGTCCATTTGAATTGGCTTTTCTTTAAGCAATTCCTCAATGTGTTGACAAATGGGGTAGATTTGCTTGCATGGTTCGCTAGGAACCTGTTGATTGATACCAATCTACCATTCAGCTTCTGGACTTCTTTCATGGTGGATGGCGAGGGCATGTCAAGGATGGCCTCCACCTTCTCAGGGTTCACCTTGAAACCATCCTTGGTGACCATTACACCTAGAAACTTTCCCTCTTGTACGCCGAAAGTGCATTTGCTCGGATTGAGCTTCATGTTAACTTCCTTTAGGCGCCCAAGGGTTTCTTCGATGTCTTTGAGCATTTGTTTTTCCTCCCTGCTTTTGATCACCAAATCATCCACATAGACTTCTAGGTTTCTTCCGATTTGCTCGCTGAAAACGGCATCCATAAGTCTTTGGTAGGTGGCTCCCGCATTCTTCAAACCAAAGGGCATTTTTGTGTAACAAAAAACACCCTTGTCGGTTCTGAAGGCGGTCTTGTCCTCATCTTGTGGTGCCATTTGAATCTGGTGATAGCCCTTGTAGGCATCCAGGAAACATTTGAGCTTGAATGGCGCCACGGAGTCCACCTTTGCATCGATGTTTGGGAGGGGGTAACAATCTTTTGGGCATGCTTTGTTGAGATCCTTGAAGTCAATGCACATCCTCCACGACCCGCTACTTTTCTTTACCATCACAGGGTTGGCTACCCATGTCTGGTATCGTATCGGGCGGATGATGTTTGCGCGCAATAGATCCTCAACCTGTTCATTCATGGCCCTCGCCTTCTCATCCCCCATGACTCTCTTCTTTTGAGCAATTGGCTCTACAGACTTGAAGGTGTTGAGAGAATGTTGCGCCAGGTCTCGCGGAACCCCAGTCATATCAGAGTGTTGCCACGCGAAGACCGACATATATGCTGTGAGCAATCTTTTCATTCTCAACCTCGTGTCGTCTGATATCGTAGCGCCAATTGTGATTGTTTGCTCCGGGAATTTTGGGTTGAGAATCCATTCCTCTGGCGCGTTGTTTGCCATTGGAAGTTTCATTCTCCCTTCCCGCGGAGTACTTGTCACTGCACACAAATGATCTCGGTACACAAAAGTTACACCTGTTGGTGTTGGGAACCCTAACGCGCCGTGCGCTGGCGACGGTATGGCGTTGAATTGGGCAATCGTTCCCCTACCCAATATCATATTGTGGCATGAAGTGGTGGGCAAGACCAAGAAGTTGACAACTTCGGATCGCTTGTGTTTTTCATCCCCCATGGTTAGTTCAAATTGTATTTGACCTAGGGGATGAATGATTTCATTCGAAACACCAGAGATTGGTGCATTCACAATTTCAAGCCTTGCTTGATCTGCCGGATCCAGTTTCCTGAAACATTGCTCATACATGATGTCTGATTCGCTGCCGGTGTCCACCAGGACTTTTGACACTTCATAATGAGCAATGTGTGTAGTGATGACAAGAGGACTGCTGATGGAAGGGCCTCCCCTGATTCTTGGGAAGATGACTTGTTGCTCGCGCCAATCTCCTTGGATTTGCGCGCTTCTCTTTCTTGATATTTGCCCTTGCCTTCCTCCCTCGGCTACACAGATTCTTTTGTTCTTTTTGCTGGCTGAGGCTCCTGATTGTTCATTTTCTGGTCTTGAGTTTTTCACCAGGTGAGCCAGCTTGCCTGATTTCACATCTTTTTCAATTGCATCCTTCAAGTGGTGGCATGCATCAGTGTTGTGTCCTGTGGACTTGTGAAACTCACAGTACTTGCCACTGTCTGATGGTCCCTTGTAGTGTAGTGGCTTGGGGCTTTTGAATTGGACATTCTCAGTGCTTAACACCTGTGAAGGCGTTTTAGTGAGGGGAGTCCATATTCTTGGCAGAGGTCTGTTAGGATCTCTGCCGCCTTCCCTCTTGTCACCCTCCCCGCGATTACGAACGTCTTTTTGGGGCTGGGGTGAGCTTGGTTGCGCCTGCTTTTCTGCGGAAGAAAAACTGGTTGGTTGCAACCTGGACCATACAGAGTTCTGTTTGCCCCTTTTTTCGTTGCTGCGCGGTGACTCAGCTTGATGCGCTCTTTCTCTTGCCCTATCTTGGGCAATTTGTTTTTCATTTCTCGCGAAGACTCGCGATGCTTCCATTAGTTTGGCCCAAGTGGTTGGCATGCCATCTCTGCTTACGAGAGCTCGGCGGAGTTGATCACTGCGCGCGCCTTGAATAAAGGCCACGCGCAAGAGTTGCTCAGTGATACCTCCGATTGCCAGAGACTCCTGATTGAAACGAGTTATGTAGTCTTCAATCGTTTCATCATTCTTGCGCACGCAGTGCATGATGTCATCAGGGTCGCGCGTGTGTCTGCGCTGCTGTACGAAGTGAGCTTGGAACTTTTCCAAAAGTTCCTCGAACCCATCGATTTGCCCAGTCGGCAAGCTTTCGAACCAGACACGCGCCGCGCCCGTGAGGCAGCGAGCAAACATGTGACACCATGTTGGCATCGTCCAGCTTTCTAGGTTTCCCGTGTTGTAAAAACCTTGCAAGAAATCATCTGGATCTGTTGTGCCGTCATATTTGCCCAAACCACTTGGCATCTTGGTTTTGTGCTGGATGGGAGCCTTCGCGATGCGCTCAGTGAACTTTGAATGTTTCACCAAGATGGCTGGTCTGTACGGTGTGGTTACGTCCACTTGCCCTCTAACTGGTGGGCTGTACGGTATTTGCAGATCCAGATCGGCTCTGGCTCCAGGCGCCATGTTCACGTGCGCGCGGAGCTGTGAGCCTCCTGCATGAGTATCTCGCGTCTTCCTCATGCTGTGCGCTTCTTCATCACTGAACTCAGTGTGTGCAGTGTGAACAGAATGTCCTTCTTCCGGCGCGCGCGCCCTTTTTGTTGCATGAACGGATTGCTTATCAAACGCTTGCCTTTGTGTTTTGTGTTTGACCAACTCATTGTACTTGTCCATTAGACGCCTTTGCTCGTTTATGAACCATTCTTTAGGGTCATTTGTTTCATCTTCTAGACCCATTGGTCCTTTTTGTTTCGCGCCGGCAAGATTTTGTAACGTGAGATCGTCTGGAGGAGTTTCAGTCTGGCCATGAGGAGTTGTGATGAAGGGGCGGTTACTGGTAGTGCGCGTAGAATCACGCGGCACCCTCAGAAACTGCTGTCCCTCATTAACATCCTCACGTTCAATATCCTCCAGAACTTGATCAACGTTACGAACGCCATAAACCATGGTGAATTTTTTTTTTTTTTTTTTATATAGATCTGATGAGATCTTGTTGCCGTTGTAACAGTGGATGGCGCCAATGAAGAAATGTGGATCGACTCACTGGTAGACGATCTACTTTCCTCGGGTGTGATTATACTTCTTCACCGATGGTTCTCTTGGATCTGGGTTCTTCCACCTACAAAATGAACAGCACCGTAAACTTACCCCTCAGAAAGGGACAGAGGGGTCCTCTTTGGGGTAACCCTCCGGTGTGAGAATAAGTGTTTGTAGGAGAAGATAATAATATGAGAGTAAGAGAGATGGAGTGTATTGCTTAATATCTGAATACTCTGTAATTGGATGTGATTGGATGTGACTGTGTATAATTGTGTGTCTCTCCTTGTGGAGTTGATGTGCTATTTATAGTGCTAGGGTTTCCACTGATTGGGCTCAGACCCAGTTAGGGTTTTGTTGGCCTCCTCCAATTGATTTGCGCCACGTGTCCTTGGGGACACCTGGTGCTTTTTCATTGGTTATCATCACGTGGTAGCACATGAGTTATGCTGAGTTGTCCACCTTTCATTTGGCAGCTGTCAACATCAGCATATTCTTATTCCTTAAAAAGATACCTTCTGGAAGGTTGTCTGATGTGCACAATCAAGGTTGCCCTAATCCTGATTTGGATAAGGACGAGGTTGATTATGTGCATGTGTGATATGCGCCTATCCTGAGGATGCGCGAGGTCTTCTCTTTATTCTCACGCGCAGATGTTTCATGCGCAGATGTGATATGCACAAGCATGTGATATGCGCCACGCGCGGATGCGCCACGCGCAGATGTGATATGCGTGAGCATATGTGATGCGTGAGCATATGTGATGCCTAAGCATGTGATGCATGAGCATATGTGATGCCTGAGCATGTGATGCATGAGCATATGTGATATGCGTGAGCATATGTGATATGCGCCATGCGCATAGGTTTTGGCTTTGTGCCTTCATAATATCTTGGTTTCAAGTCTCTTGTCTGTATCTTGTGGGTTGACCCGCCTCGCTCGGTGTTGAGGCGGGTACATACCTCTTCAGATACTTTGCTGCAATCTTATTGTGCCTGGTTCTATCTTGTGCTTTAGATAGAACGATATCAACTCTTCTTCTGTTGGGTAGAATCTAAACCCGCCAATGACGGTGGTTATAGAAGATAACTTATCGTTGAACATCCATCGAAAACCACGTCGTGGTAATTTGTTTTCAGACAGATTACCCACGGTCGGGTATATATTCCCAACATATCAATGTGGGCACATACGACAATTTTACTAGTGACACCCTTAAACATTGTTTTGACAGATTATCGATGGAACGACGGATTACCAGTAGATATTCATTGATGATTCTTTTTGCCCAACATTTTCCAGCTTAGATGACGAAACTGAAATAAAAAACGAAACAGAACCGAGCCCAAACTAAAACTGAAAAAAAAAAAAAACCTTTTTGCTTTTGGTTTTTGATTCAGTTTTTGCTCAAAACCGATCCAATCCGAACTATGCATACCCGGTCAACAACACTAAACATGAATCAATTTTATAATTAATAGTTTTTATGACAAATTAAACTGTGTTATATACTTATATCACATTAGTAGTTTTTATTGTGACATCTTAGAGCAAACTGGCTCTTCAGTTATGGAAATAATCGAAGAAAGCAAAAGTCAAAAGTCTTTTTATAGGTAGGCATATAATGATATTCAACTAACACTGCTCTAAGCTAAGATTCAAATGGGTTATGCAATTGTACATACATCACCGCCGCCATCTCATTTTGCTGCCATCACCAGCTGCTAGAACGTCGCATATATCACCGTGGCTTGTCGTCGCTAAGCGATAATAAGTCAAAGCCAAGGAGACCGAAAGGGTTTTCGGGTTTGTTTCGAGGTGAGTTTGTGTCTTGATTCTAGCTAGCAAACAAGTATTGTGCCGCGATGTCTCAATTTTGTATGCAATCTGAAATGTATGTAACCTATCTTTACTATGCGTCAATGTTGTAATCTCTCGAGTAGGCGGCCGAGTACTTCCCGATTACTCCCCGCCTAGATCGAGTACTCGGTACTCCCCGCCTCGGCCGAGTACTCCTTAGTTATTTTCCGAGTAATCCCCAACTACTCCCAAGTACTCGCAACTCCCTAGTCGACCGCCTAACGACTTTTACAACATTGCTATGCGTATGTTGTTATTGTATTCGTATATAGACTTTTGAACAGCATTCTTGATTGGATCAAGAATGTGTGTAATCGTTGAAAACCGATAACACATGAATAAAAGAAGAAATGAAGAATGGAAGAAAATTTTATTATCTCATAATGAAAATTACATACAAGAAACAAAACAAACTATATATATATAGAACAAATATATACGCCGTGTAAATTTATACGCCGTGTAAGTTTACACGCCGCATAACATATGCGGCGCATGCGTATATGTGTACGGAACCCAATAATGATACCAGAGCCGCTTTTACAAATCTCTAAAAGCAAATTTGCTATACAATGATTAAAGCATTTTGTTTTTACTTCGTCAAAACTTTTGTTTGGCAAAATATTTTTACCTTTTCATTTTGAAATGGTTGTGTTGCTTGAAGAGGTATGTACCCGCCTCAACACCGAGCAAGGCGGGTCAACCCACAAGACAAAGACATTATGAAGGCACAAAGCCAAAACCTATGCGCATGGCGCATACAAAGCATGCTCAGGCATCATATGCTCACATATCACATATGCGCGCGGCGCATCAACGCGCGGCGCATATCACATGCTCTTGCATATCACATATGCGCGCGACGCACCAGCGCGCGGCGCATATCACATGCTCTTGCATATCACATATGCGCGCGGCGCACCAACGCGCGGCGCATATCACATGCTCGTGCATATCACACCTGCGCATGAAATATCTGCGCGTGAGAATAAAAAGAAGACTTCGCGCATCCTCAGGATGGGCGCACATCACACGTCCACATAATCAACCTCGTCCTTATCCAAATCAGGATTAGGGCAACCTTGATTGTGCACGTCAGACAATCTTCCAGAAGGCATCTTTTTAAGGAGTAAGAATATGCTGATGTTGACAACTGCCAAATGAAAGGTTGACAACTCAGCATGACACATGTGCTACCACGGGATTACAACCAACGAGAAAGCGCCAGGTGTCCCAGAGGGCACGTGGCGCAGTGCAATTGAAGGAGGCCAACGAGGTTGAGCCCAACTAGTGAAAACCCTAGCACTATAAATACAGCATCAACTCCACTTTGATGAGACATTCATACTCAATCATTGACAGTTACAAGCAGTAATATCACATTCAATCATATTGAATTATATTCACTCACAGTCAGTTACAGAAAAAACATACAGTCACACAATCAAGGGTATTCAGCTATTAGCAATACTCTTGAGATTCACTGACTCACACATTATCATCTTCTCCACAAAGATACTGATTCTCACGCCGGAGGGTTACCCCAAAGAGGACCCCTCTGTCCCTTTCTGAGGGGTAAGTAACGGCGCTGTTCATTTTGTAGGTGGAAGAACACAGATCCAGAGGAACCATCGGTGAAACGGTATAATCACACCCGAGGAAAGTAGATCTGCTACCAGTGAGTAGATCCACGTTTCTTCATTGGCGCCATCCACTGTTACAAACGGCAATCAGATCTCATCAGATCTACATAAAAAAAAATCAATCACCATGGTTTCTGGGGTTCGTAACATTGATCAAGCTCTGGAGGATATTGAACGTGAGGGTGTTAACGACGGACAGCAGGTTCTGAGGGTTCCGCGTGATTCTACGCGTACCACCAGCAACCGTCCCTTCGTTACAACCCCTCACGGCCAGACTGAAACTCCTCCAGACGATCTCACGTTACAAAATATGGCCGGCGCGAAACTGAAAGGACCAATGGGTCCAGAAGAAGAAGCAAATGATCCGAATGAATGGCTCATAAATGAGCAGCGGCGTCTGATGGAAAAGTACACTGAAATGGTCAAACAGAAGAAGCTAGCCGACCAAACACAAAGGCAAGCGATTGATAAGCAGCCTACAAAAAGGCCGCGCGCGCCGGAAGAAGGACATTCTGTTCACACTGCACAGACTGAGTTCAGTGATGAAGAAGTGCATAGCATGAGGAAGACAAGGGATACTCATGCAGGAGGCTCGCAGCTCCGCGCGCCTGTGAACATGGCGCCTGGAGCCAGAGCAGATCTGGATCTGCACATGCCATACAGCCCACCGGTCAGAGGGCAAGTGGACGTAACCACACCCTACAGACCAGCCATCCTGGTAAAACACTCAAAGTTTACTGCGCGCATCGCGCAGGCTCCAATCCAGCACAAGACCAAGATGCCAAGTGGTCTGGGAAAATATCATGGCACAACAGATCCAGATGACTTTTTGCAAGGTTTCTATAACACGGGAAACCTAGAGAGCTGGACGATGCCAACATGGTGTCATATGTTTGCTCGCTGCCTCACGGGCGCAGCGCGGGTATGGTTCGAGAGCTTGCCGACAGGGCAAATTGATGGGTTCGAGGAGCTATTAGAAAAGTTCCAAGCCCACTTCGTACAGCAGCGCAGGCACACGCGCGATCCTGATGACATCATGCACTGCATACGCAGGAATGATGAAACGATTGAAGATTACATCACTCGTTTCAATCAGGAGTCCCTGGCAATCGGGGGTATAACTGAGCAGCTCCTGCGCGTGGCCTTTATACAAGGTGCGCGCAGTGATCAGTTACGACGAGCTCTCGTAAGCAAAGATGGTATGCCCACCACGTGGGCCAAGTTAATGGAGGCATCGCGAGTTTTCGCGAGAAATGAGAAACAGATTGCCCAAGATAGGGCAAGAGAAAGAGCGCATCAGGCTGAATCACCGCGCAGCAAGGAGAAGAGGGCCAAACAGAACTCTGTATGGTCCAGGTTGCAGCCAACAAGTTTTTCTTCCGCGGAAAAACAAGCGCAACCAAGCTCACCCCAGCCCCAAAAGGATACTCGTAAACATGGGGAGGGTGACAAGAGGGAGGGCGGCAGAGATCCTAGCAGACCTCTGCCAAGAATATGGACACCCCTCACTAAAACACCTTCACAGGTGTTAAGTACTGAGAATGTCCAATTCAAGCCCCCCAAGCAACTAGACTACAAGGGACCGCAAAACAGTGGCAAATATTGTGAATTTCACAGGTCCCCGGGCCACAACACCGACGCATGCCATCATTTAAAGGATGCGATCGAGAAGGATGTAAAGTCTGGCAGGCTGGCTCACTTGGTGAAAAACCAAAGAATAGAAGATGAGCAACCGGAAGGAGCCTCTGCCAGCAAGAAATACAAAAGAATCTGTGTGGCTGAGGGGGGACGACAAGGGCAGACGTCAAAAAAGAGAAACGCGCAAATCCACGGGGATTGGCGCGAGCAGCAAGTCATCTTCCCAAGAATCAGGGGAGGCCCTTCAATAAGCAGTCCTCTCGTCATCACCGCACACATTGCTCATTACGAAGTGTCAAAAGTCCTGGTGGACACTGGAAGTGAATCTGACATTATGTATGAGCAGTGTTTCAGAAAGTTAGACCCGGCAGATCAAGCGCGGCTAGAAATTGTGAACGCACCAATCTGTGGTGTTTCAAATGAAATAATCCATCCCCTAGGCCAGATTCAGTTTGAACTAACTATGGGGGATGATGAGCACAAGCGAGCAGAAGTTGTCAACTTCTTGGTCTTGCCCACCACGTCATGCCACAATATGATCCTGGGAAGGGGAACGATTGCCCAATTTAATGCTATACCGTCGCCAGCTCACGGCGCATTGGGGTTCCCTACACCAACAGGCGTAACATTTGTTTATCGCGATCATTTGTGCGCAGTGACAAGTACGCCGCGGGAAGGGAGAATGAAACTTCCAATGGCGGACAATGCGCCGGAGAAGTGGATTTTAAACCCAAAATTCCCCGAGCAGCCGGTCACAATTGGCGCTGCCATTTCAGACGAAACGAGATTGAGAATGAAAAGGTTGCTCACAAAATACACGTCGGTCTTCGCGTGGCAACACTCCGATATGACTGGGGTCCCGCGGGACTTGGCGCAACATTCTCTAAACACGTTCAAGTCGGTGGAGCCAATTGCTCAGAAAAAGAGAATCATGGGGGATGAAAAGGCGAAGGCCATGAATGAGCAAGTGGAGGACCTGTTGCGCGCAAACATCATCCGCCCGATCCGATACCAGACGTGGGTAGCCAATCCTGTGATGGTAAAGAAAAGCAACGGGTCATGGAGGATGTGTATTGACTTCAAGGACCTCAACAAAGCATGTCCGAAAGACTGTTACCCCCTGCCAAACATCGATGCAAAGGTGGACTCCGTGGCGCCATTCAAGCTCAAATGTTTCCTGGATGCCTACAAGGGCTATCACCAGATTCAAATGGCACCACAAGACGAAGACAAGACGGCCTTCAGGACCGACAAGGGTGTTTTTTGTTACACAAAAATGCCCTTTGGTCTAAAGAATGCGGGCGCCACCTATCAGAGACTTATGGATTCGGTTTTCAGTGAACAAATCGGAAGAAATCTAGAAGTCTACGTTGATGATTTGGTGATCAAGAGCAGGGAGGAGAGTCAAATGCTCAATGACATCGAGGAAACCCTTCAGCGCCTAACGGAAGTTAACATGAAGCTCAACCCGAGCAAATGTACTTTCGGCGCGGAAGAGGGGAAATTTCTTGGTGTAATGGTCACTAAGGATGGTTTCAAGGTGAACCCTGAGAAGGTGGAAGCCATCCTTGACATGCCTTCACCATCCACCATGAAAGAGGTTCAGAAGCTGAATGGTAGACTGGTGTCAATCAACAGGTTCCTAGCGAACCACGCCAGCAAATCTACTCCATTCGTCAACACTTTGAGGAACTGCTTGAAGAAGAGCCAATTCAAGTGGACGCCTGAGGCTGAGCAAGCTTTCACTGAGGTAAAAGAATGTCTCATAAAGCTGCCAGCGCTCACAGCTCCACTTCCTGGCGAAACCCTTACATTGTACTTGTCAGCTGGAGATCGCGCCATCGGCGCAGTACTATTGGTGGATCGCAAGGGGATCCAAACGCCAATATACTATGTGAGTCGGGTGCTGACAGACCCTGAGACGCGCTATTCCATCATGGAAAAGTTAGTTTTGTCACTAACACACGCGTCGCGCAAGCTTCATAGATACTTCAATGGTCATCCTATTGAAGTACTGACTGGTTACAACATCCAGCAAGTCTTGCGACGCCCCGCGCTCTCCGGAAGGCTGACAAAGTGGGCGCTGGAATTAGGTGAACACACGATCACCTATAAGCCTCGTCCAGCAATAAAGGGTCAAGTTTTAGCGGATTTCATCACGGAAATCCCAGAGGGAAAGATTGAAGAAGCTCAGCGCGAGGTAGACCCTCCGCGAGCAAATGATGAAGAAGATGTTTGGAGGCTATTCACTGATGGAGCCTCCAACAACGAAGGGTCCGGCGCAGGCCTCAAACTGGTGGACCCTGATAATCATGAGTATACTTATGCTATTAGGTTGGACTTCAAAAGTACCAACAATGAGGCTGAGTATGAAGCCCTGCTGGCTGGTCTGCGCATCGCGCGCAAGTTTGGGGTTAAAAGGCTAGAGGCGCATGTTGATTCTTACTTGGTAGCTGCTCAGGTCAACGGCCTATATGACGCCAAGGAGAACACAATGCCTCTATATCTAGAGCAGGCAAAAAAGCTCGTTGAGCAGTTTGACTTCTTCAGAATCGTACACATCCCGCGCAGCGAAAACAAGTCCGCTGACGCATTGAGTAAAATGGCATCAACTAATTTTGATCACTTTGGCAAAGATGTCAGGGTGGAGATAATGAGCAGCCCGTCAGTGCAAACGCAATCGGTCCTTGTAATTCATACAACCCCCTCGTCCTGGATAACTCCAATAATGGAATTCCTGAAGGAGGGGAAGTTACCGGACGATCGCGCACAGGCGAGAAAGATAAGACACAAGGCGCAGAACTATGAACTACTAAATGGTACAGTGTATCGGCGCTCTTATCTTGGACCGCTCATGAAATGCCTGGATGCTGAAGAAGCAAGCTATGTGATTAGGGAGATTCATGAAGGAATCTGCGGAATACACGCTAGCCCACGCATGGTGGTTGCCAAGGCAATGAGCGCAGGCTACTATTGGCCAGGCATGTACTTGGATGCGCTAAAAGAAATCCAAAAATGCAAGGCATGTCAGAGCCACGCGCCAAACACCATGCGACCAAAGAACAACTTGATTCCAGTGACCTCCGCATGGCCTTTTCACAAATGGGCCATTGATATTGTTGGGCCCTTGCCGCAAGCGCAAGGGCGAGTGAAATTTTTGGTAGTGGCGATAGACTATTTCACAAAATGGGTTGAGGCCAAGCCACTAGCAAGAATCACAGCTGAGGCGATGAAGCAATTTATCTGGAGCCACATCATTTGCCGTTTTGGCCTTCCTATGGAAATTGTGAGCGACAATGGTAAACAATTCACTGACAGGAAGATATCCAGCTGGCTCAAAGAATTGCACATCAACCAAATCTTCACTTCGGTCTACCACCCTCAAGGGAATGGCCAAGTGGAGCGCGCGAATCAAAGTTTGTTAAATGGGCTGAAGAAAAGGTTGGAGGGAGAATCCCATTCTTGGGTCAAAGAGTTACCTAATGTCCTGAGGGCGCACAAGACATTAAGCAAAACTAGCAATGGCGAATCCCCGTTCAGCCTAACTTATGGGACAGAGGCTATGATCCCAGCAGAAATTGGATGCCCATCCCATAGGGTACTCATGATGAGCAAGACTGATAACGAGCGCGAAAGAAGATTCGACCTCAACTTGCTTGAAGGGCGCAGAGAAGCGGCTATCATCAATGAAGCCAAATACAAGAAAAAGTTGGAAAAATATTACAATCAGCGTGTTAAAGAATGCCACTTCAAGAAAAATGATTTTGTCCTTCGAAACAATGAAGCTAGTCGCGCGATACCCCCAGGAAAAATGTCCCCCAATTGGGAGGGACCTTATCAAATTTCAGAAGATCTGGGGAAAGGCGCGTACACTTTAAAAGATTTGAAAGGAAAAAAGATACCGCGCGCATGGAACGCGGCACAGCTTAGAAAATGCTTCATGTAAAAGTTCAAATATGTAATCAAGGCTTTTAAGCCATCATGAATGATGATTCGCGCTATCTTTCAATATTTGTTCTATAAACCTTTGCATACATGTTTCACACTTCCTTTATTAATTTGGAGCAATATGACAACACTATATTGACTTCAAAACAAAATAAAACGAAGTAAAGCATACATGCGCGAGCCTTAGCTCAAACACGTTAATGAGTCTTAACTCTAAACACGTCAGGGCCTTAGCCCAAAACAACGAGCCTTAGCTCAAAAACACTCACAAACATCCATCTAACATCCCGCGCAGCTTGATCATAAAACTCCTTAAACGACTAAGGCAAAGTACATGCCATAACAAAGTTGTTAAGGTCTCAGGTCGAGATCGCGCGAGAAATCATAGTGGATATCTGAGTAACACATGCTGACATGTAATATCTAAAACTCATACTTCCATGTAAAAACAGCGCGACTATGACGCGCGAAAAAGGAATTGTGAAAAGTTATCGCGCATGTCAGCATAAACAAGATACTGCGAAACCACTTACAAAATAGGACTATGGTTAAGTGAATAATTTCTTATGACCTTGTTCTTATTTTAACGTGCAACCATATCTTATATCTATACGAGCAAACATGAAGAGATGAATGGAAATGCGCAAGATGAAAAAAGGAGAAAACAAGTTTCATTTCATTGCATTGAGATTTACAAGTATGATGAGTTACAAATTACAAGTAAAAAAAATATATATATATATATATATATATATATATACAAAATTTGATGAAGGGCTTCTCAAGTCTCCACGTCGACGTCAGCCGCTTCATCACCCTCATCATCTCCCGCAGCATCTGGCGCGGTCTGCTCCTCATCTCCGAACTGACCATAGTCAAGTTCTTCCTCCTCATTGGAGTCTTCAATCACAACGGTTTCAGGAGCAGATTCTATCGCCGCGCCAGAGCCGCTGGCAGGGGCAACATCCCCCGCGCCACCATCATCGCCACCAGCCCTCTCGCATTCATCTAGCAACTTCTTTAGCGCGCCGAGGTCGGGCTGGTCAGCAAGCGCAGCTATCTGTAAATCATTACAAAGTAATGAGTACAAAACACTTAGAAAAGTTAGTCAAGTAAAACTCATTAAGGTCAAGGTACCTGCATAAGGATGGGGATGGGAGTATTCATATACTTTTCCCCCACCGCGGCCATGTCCGCGCAGGCCGCATCGCTCTTGTAAGGGTACTCGGATGGGTTCTTCCTCAACATGCCATATTCATACCCATCCGTAAACCCTTCAGCTCGGCCCACCAAGCGCGCAGCGGCATTGCAGTCCATCACAAGGGCCTGAAACTCGGCGGAATATTTCATCGCCAAAGCGCAGCGAGTCATGCCCTGTGACACCAGCCATTGGTGATCCTGCGCGAGGCCAGCCACAGACGTCTCGAGGACAGGAACCTGAGAGTTTAATAACTCAACAGTTTCCTTAGTCTTTTTTAGTTCCTCCTTATCAGACGCTGCGGCCGCCAAAATTTTTTCTTTCTCCGCCTGCGCAGCACCAAGTGCTTCCTGGCTGGACGCCGCCGTCGCCAAGGCCTCATCTCTATCGGCCTGCGCGGCCGCCAACTCCCTCTTCAGGCGCGCAACCTCGCTCTCCAGTGATGACTTCTCAGTTATACTCTGGACAATAGCTTGGTCACGCGCCTCAGCCTGCTGTTCCAAGACACGCACTCTGCACGCGTACTTGGCAACTTCGGCCTCTGCCAATTGCTGCTTCTCCCGCGCAGCTTGGAGCTCATGCCCGCGCTTGATATAGGCGATGTTGGCACTTGCTCGGTTTTCACTGAGCTCCGCCTGGAGTTTCTCAGCTCGCGCGCGAGCATCAGAAAGGTTCCAGGCAGCCACCTTGGCCTCTCGCTGGGCTTCCACAAGAGCATCGCGTACTTTAATATAATCACGATGAAGCTCTTGGGAAGCAGCGAAGAAAGCCGACCCAGCGAAAATATGTTCGTTCAGCAAGCCCGCGCGGGTGCGCTCCTCCTGATACCTCCTTTCAGTAGGAGGCACGGCATGAGCCCAGAAGTCCTCGCATACGCCCATGGATTGGAAGGAACTGTTTTCATTAATATTCCATCTCGGGCGGTAAACGTGGTCACCTTCCTGCAAAGCGCAAGAAAAGTTCTAAGTCATAAAACATAATGTTTTAAGTCATAAAGCATACTTATATGGAGGTACGCGCAGCGGAGCAACAAATCAAAACATACCTGAGGGGATGAAGCAGGAAACTCAGCGCCAGCCCCACCAGCGGTCTGCGCTGCGAACTCTTGCGGCATCGCAGGGCTGGCGCGGTCGCCCAAGGAGTCTTCAGCTTGAACCCCCTCGTCCTCCTCATCTTCTTCAACAGGCCTCTTCTCCTGCGACCTGGAAGGCTCCAAACCAGCCTCGCGGAGAGGGCTGCGCGCAGAAGGAGGCGAGGGAGGTCTCGACGCCGCCAGTTCGGCGCGCAATACGGTTTCCTGCTCCTTGGTAATCCCAATAAGGGGAGACTCAGCACTAGCAGGAGCAGGACCAGAACCAGCGGCGCCGGCAGCGGCGCCAGGAGTATCACCAGCAACTGTTGTGCCAGCTACAACTCCTATGAACAAATAAACAAGGAAAAATGGTTTATGACTGAGTCCAAAAGGAAAAATTCAAAAGACAAATGTGCAAAACTTACCTTGGCGCAATTCTGTTCGCAGCGTCGAACATCGCCATAAAATTCATTCTACCCTTTTCAGAGGGTAGAACAGGGGACTTCGATGGAGTCCCCGGCGCAGCCGTAGCACCTTGTGGCGCCTGCGGCTGATCTGTTACCGTCGCCGGCTCTACAAACATTCAAAGGAGCAACGGTTTAATAACAACTCAATCAGATGAAGATAAGCAAAGTATACCTGTTGCAGGCGCGGCACTGCTTCTCTCTTCAGCCGCGCGAACGGAGGAGGCGACGGCACCATACCTCAAGTGGACAGGAGGCCTGCCCACTCTCACAGGCAAGGAAGATAAAGAGACCTTGGTGGTAAACACCTGGGTTTCCTTTGGTCCCTTCGTTTGAGCATGGGGATGAGCGACAGGGGTGTCATCTTTCCTTTGTTTCTTACTGGCCCCTGCGCCAGATTTCCCCTTAGCTTTGCGCTTTAGTAGGGGCGCCTCCTCTTCCTCCTCCTCCTCCTCTTCCGCGAGCTCTAGCTCGTAGTTTTCAAGCGCATCTACAAAAACAAGCAACAGAACTGTTAATAAACTTGGGTATTCTAAAGGAATGAGCAGAAGTGCGAAGGCTTACCGGGCGCGTCACTGTCAAAGTCAAAATCCAGATCCACTGGGATGAACATGTCATCGAAGCGATCTGGGAAACCAACCTCCCCAACGCCAAGCTCGACGGAGCCGCCCTCCACATGTTCATCATAAGCGGCAAGGATATAATCCTTGGTGACTGCGCAAAAACAAGTTAAATGGTATCAGCAAAAGAACGATGTTCGTGCAGAAAAATAAATAAAGCAATAAAAAATAAAAAACTTACACAACCCGTCGACTTGGATAACGGGCTCAAGCGCGCTGTCGGCCCAGAGCCTACTCATGCCGACCCCCACCAGCGCCTCCTCGCAAATTTTCTTCGCGGGGGATGGTTCGGCGGTCAGTTTCTTAACCCAGGCGCCAGTTGGGTTCTTGAGGACACCCTCATCCGCAGGCGCAGAAGTGATAGAGCGCATGGTCATACGGATGGGGATCACACCGGCCCTTATATAAAAGAACCTCTCAGACCAGTCATGAAGGCTCTTGAATGAAACAGTGGAGCACTTCACCTTCTGACTGCGAGGAATAAAAGAGATCCAATTGTCTTGGATCTTGGCCTTATAAAAATACTGAAAGCGCCGAGGAGTGGGTTCCTCGCGCTGGGATTTGCACATGAACTCAAAGTGAGTCACGCGCACGAGTCCAAACGGATGGACTTGGGATATATGAATCCCATAGAACTTCAGCAGTGCACCCACAAACCTTGTCATCGGGAGACGAAGGTTGCAGTGGGTGAAGAAGTGGCTATATACGGATATATAGCCGGCAGGCGGGTTCGCCGCCGTTTGCCCGGACCTAGGCAACATGCAGCCAAACAGGGTGGGAAAGCCCTGAGAGGTGATGAGGTTGTCGAGATCGGCCTGCTTCAATTTGCAGAGGATTTCATTCCACCTTTTGGTGGCCTTGGTCCTCCCTACTTCCTCCGATGTGGTCTCAACAACCTTCTTCCCCTTTCCCTTTTGCTTCAATGTCGACATCACCACAGATTTCACACGGCGTCTTCGAGAGGCAACGGAGGTGATTGAAGGGCTAGACGAGTCTGAACTATCAGACATACAACTGCAATATCCGATAATCGAGGATTCGAATCGATGTAAACACTCAAATCCGAATGTGAAAGGCAGAAACTTGAATTTTAGCAACAATGAAGATGAAGATAAAATTTCCTAAGGGCCTGCTTTTATAGGCCCAGGAGAGAGAAATGTGGCAGCTGATCGGATTTCACGCGCCCCCACTCGCAGGTGCAAGCCAACGAGGGCGCGACACGTGTCCCTAACAGCTGTGTGAGGGAACATAAAAATGTAACCGACCTGCCACGGAACAGAGACGCGCCCCCACTCGCAGGTACTAACCAATGCGAGTGCGACACGTGTTCAAGACAGCTGTGTGAGGGGACATGAAAGGCAACTGTAGCACCTCGAGCACACGAAACGTCTGACACGTTTACGGCGCACGTCACCACCAACCAACCACGTGTTTGGACCTTTCGTTTTCAACCAAATGGATAGAACTTCGCGCAACGATGGAAACAACCAAGAAAACGACAAAACCCCTTTAAAAGAACAATTCAGTGAGTCTAATATCTATCTTACCGCGCTCGCGCGAGATAAGACACACATTAGACTGGGGGGGCTTGAAGAGGTATGTACCCGCCTCAACACCGAGCAAGGCGGGTCAACCCACAAGACAAAGACATTATGAAGGCACAAAGCCAAAACCTATGCGCATGGCGCATACAAAGCATGCTCAGGCATCATATGCTCACATATCACATATGCGCGCGGCGCATCAACGCGCGGCGCATATCACATGCTCTTGCATATCACATATGCGCGCGGCGCACCAACGCGCGGCGCATATCACATGCTCGTGCATATCACACCTGCGCATGAAATATCTACGCGTGAGAATAAAAAGAAGACTTCGCGCATCCTCAGGATGGGCGCACATCACACGTCCACATAATCAACCTCGTCCTTATCCAAATCAGGATTAGGGCAACCTTGATTGTGCACGTCAGACAATCTTCCAGAAGGCATCTTTTTAAGGAGTAAGAATATGCTGATGTTGACAACTGTCAAATGAAAGGTTGACAACTCAGCATGACACATGTGCTACCACGGGATTACAACCAACGAGAAAGCGCCAGGTGTCCCAGAGGGCACGTGGCGCAGTGCGATTGAAGGAGGCCAACGAGGTTGAGCCCAACCAGTGAAAACCCTAGCACTATAAATACAGCATCAACTCCACTTTGATGAGACATTCATACTCAATCATTGACAGTTACAAGCAGTAATATCACATTCAATCATATTGAATTATATTCACTCACAGTCAGTTACAGAAAAAACATACAGTCACACAATCAAGGGTATTCAGCTATTAGCAATACTCTTGAGATTCACTGACTCACACATTATCATCTTCTCCACAAAGATACTGATTCTCACGCCGGAGGGTTACCCCAAAGAGGACCCCTCTGTCCCTTTCTGAGGGGTAAGTAACGGCGCTGTTCATTTTGTAGGTGGAAGAACACAGATCCAGAGGAACCATCGGTGAAACGGTATAATCACACCCGAGGAAAGTAGATCTGCTACCAGTGAGTAGATCCACGTTTCTTCATTGCTCATTGCCAAAACCTAGACCCGTGGTTGTTTTTATTTTTGGTTTTGTATGTCGTATTCTTAGGCTGTTTTGAAAACCTTTTTATAGTTGTTAGGATTCTCAAATTGTAATAAAAAACAAGAGTAGACACGAAGATCAAGAACCAAGAAAAGAACATAGCTCGAGACAAGATGAAGATATTAATTCATACATTAGTGCTAATGATTTCTTGATTGTTTTACTTTTTTTATTTTAATTTATGTATTAAACTTAATTAATGAGGTTATATATATACAAAAGTTAAATAATAAATAAGTAAATAAAAAAATAAATGGAAAACAACTTTATCCAAGGACAAGAATTCTATGAAACCTGCAAAACTTTTCTCTTTTAAAAACCATAAGTCAAATTATGTCCCTCTCTAAAACCTTCGAGAATTAGACTTTTGGATTGAAATCACTGCAAAAGAACATTGATTATGATCAAATAGTTGACATTTTGTCACTTCCAAAGCACAAAAATGGTGTTTCTTTTAATACAGTTGTTACGCACGCAATCAGTTACGGAGTCCTTGCAAAATAAAATAAGTAAATAAAATTCACCGACCATAAATCCTAAACAAAAAATAACAAGTTCTTTTAGTTGGTTTGGTTTAGGCTATCAAAAACCACATATTACCACTTAAGAGTCCAAAAACATTACCGAAAATATATAGGTTATGTTTACTGAAAATATAGGTGTTCTATTTAGAATTTCGGAATCCAAAAACAAGGAACCCCTCTCTCCCCTATAAATTTCCGTCCATGTATGCAACATTGCAACATTCAAATAGTAAATCCATGAGTAACGACTATATGTGATTTTTACGTGTAATATATGTACCGTTATACTTTCTTTAAATGGCTATGATATGCATTTTATGTACTATTATACTTGATTGTGCAAACGCAAACGCTGTTATATTATATTGTATTGTGATCCACAAAATAAAGATGTTAATTTTATTTATTTATAATAAAAAAAAAATAGAAGATTTGTCAGTGTTTATAATATTATCCCATAGCTAAAATTAGTCTTTTTTGGTTTAAATTATATTCCTCCGAACATTATATATGGCACATTCTTGTTGGTGCCCACGTGAGTTGATTTAAATAGTCTGCAATATTCCTTGTTTACTAAAAAAGACTTGGAACGTGAAGTGTCGTTTGTAGTTGCATGAAAGTACGATACGGGCTGCGTGTGAACACCTCCGATCTTCTCAACACGTTTCTAGTGACCAGTGTCATGGAAGAAGTCAGCATGCATGGTTATGTGACCATTTCCTTAATTTGTAGATACAAATTTAGGAACCCTAACCCTAATTTGAAATTTTCATTTTTAATATACCATTTTAACTTAATGAATTTGTGTTATCCCTTCAAAATTTAATTACTATTAATTTGTAGATGAGCCCCGCTTCAATTAGGTTATGTTGTTTATCCAATGGGTGTTTGAGAAAGTGAAGTAAAACAAGAGCTTTAGACCCTTACTTTCCGAAGCTCTCAAATTATAAGCTAAAACATCATAATTTCGTATAAGTTATTACAAATAAATAAATATAACATAGCATTAATTACTATTCAAATTAAAATAGAAACAAGTGTTTGATCTTATGATGTAATTTCTTTTTCAAAAAAGTTACTAATGTATGAAACAGTTAAAAGAAATTAAAAATAATAATAATAATAATAAAGTGGGGGAATTTGAAAAAAGAAAAAAAAAGGTACTCATATTATAAACTTTTCTTAAAACCTGTACTTTTTCTAAAACAATAAACCTTCACGCACAAATCCTTTTAAAAAATATTATAATTATATATGTATATATGCATGTGAGAGAGAAAGAGAGCGTAATTTCCGTGCCTTCGAGCACCAGTAAGTTATCTGTTGATTTGTGGGCACATTATTTTAAAGTATTTCATAAGCATTTTACTTTTCGATTTGTGCCGAAACAACCATGGTGCCTAGGCTTAGGGTAAATAAAAAAAAAGGAAAGAAAAGTTTGGCTAAAAGGGCCTTAAGTTTGACCTGGAGCGAAGTATAATGAGGGTCAGGGGTAGCCCTGACCTCCCTTTATTTTTTACGCGGAAGTGTAAATTTTCGTTTTCGTCCCAAAAATTTTATATGTAGTGTAAATTTATTTGTTTTCGACCAAAAATTTGACCCCCCCTCCCACGGCATCTTCGTCCAAGCTTCGCCACTGAGTTTGATATGCTAAAAGACATAAAAATGGTTGGGCCAGATGTGCATATTACATAAGGATAGATTAAGAAAAAATAGCTTAGATTTAACAATGAAATAACATTTAACAATTACTGAATAATAAGATATTTAACTTGAAAAAATAAACAAAATATTTTGCATTTGCATATTATTCCTGTTCACATTACAAAGCAAATATACGAAACAGAAAACAGCAAGCTGATTTAGTCAATAATTCTGGAACTATATACAATTTGCAGCATAACTTCTACATTTTATTTATTTTTCAACGCCTTGTCAAAACTCAGAAAGTCAGAAACCATCACATCCGTTTACCAGTTCTTTCGTGTAGTATATTATATAATTTATTTAAATAATTTCTTTTAGATTTGAGGTGTCATCATCATCATCACCATCATTTATAAACAAAATCTCAAAAAACTCTCTGCCCCCCCCCCCCCCCCCTCAAGTCACAAGATTGTTTCATTTGTAAATGGTGTTCTCTCATGCGTTTGAATCGAAATCATGGGTACGTGTCTCACAAAACCTAAATAGCCTTAAACAAGTTATAACATCAAATTAAATTAAAAATTAATCTTAATAAAGATTTGATATGCAAATCCTATAAAATAGGGTTTGGATATATTAAAATTCAAGGATTACTCTATAGAATAGTAACAAGTTTTGAAATTGCTCTAATCAGGTCATTAATTAAAGTTTTCTTTTTGTTTCAATTCTATATATTTTACCTGTATAGCATGTTATCTAGTTTTTTTTAATAGTTTGACATTGCATAATATTTTTTTAAAAACTAAAAAATTAGAATAAAAATTGAGAAAAATAATTTTTAAATTGCGAAAAACAAACTGAACATATGCCAAAAAGTGTTCTGAAAAATTGCGAAAAATACAATTTTTTTTTGTATCGAAAGCAGTAATAATTCTATTATTAAATATTTTAATATCACCTAACTATCTTTTTGAAATTTTTCTAAACAATAGTGGTTTCTTATAGAAAAAGTAACTTAAATTTTATTCTTTTTTTTGCCATTTTTCACAATTTAAAAATTATTTTTCTCAATTTTTACTATTTTTTTTTTAAATTGCAATTTCAAACTATTTAAAAAAAAACCTAGATATCCTGTTATCTAGTTAAAAATATTTAGGACTGGAACAAAAATGAAACTTTAGTGACCTGATTGGAACAAATATTTTATAAGTGACCTAATTGGAACAATTTTAAAACTTAGTTATTATTCTATAGATTAGTCCCAACTAAAATTAATATCCATTTTTTTTAAATGTATATTATTTATAATTAAGAAATAATTTATAGCAAAATAATAAGCGGGTCATAGGTCTCATCAAACCCAGATAACTTTTAAACGGGTTATAACATCTCATTTATTTGTGAAACCTTTTAATCATCAAACCCTAGTCTAATTTCTCAATATGGATTTATTAAAGTAGTGATTCTTTTTCTTTTAAGATAACTTTAATGAAACGTTTCACAAAATAATATTCAAATTATAACAAATAAACATGAACGAACAAATAAAAAAATTAAGTAACGATTCATTCAATGTTTCATCCAAAAGTGAAGACCAAACATAAATATATCAAAATATGTTCAAGTATATTATTAATTTATTTACAATAAATAAAATTAAAATTCAAAAAAATACATTCGTAATATTATAAACAAAAAATATAAAACAACCCTTATAATACGGGGGATAAAACAAGTATATCTATATAATTGTCTACCAAAAAATCTTATGTTTCTCTCTCTGGTTGCTCCTCACCCTTCTCAAGCTATCAGATTGCTTGATTTTTTATTTAAGACTTCTCATGTTTGACCCAAATTCATATGTATGGGTCTCAACAAACCCGGATAGTCCTTAAATGAGTTATAAAATCTCATTTACTTGTGAAACCTTTTGATAATCAAACAATAATTTTTGCGGGTCATGGATCTCACAAAACCCGGATATCCCTTAAACGAGTTATAACATCTAATTTATTTGTGAAATAACCCCTTAATCACCAAACAATAATTTTCATGGATCATGGGTCTTATCAAACCCGGATAGCCCATAAACGAGTTATACCATCTCATTTATTTGTGAAACTCTTTTATTATCAAACCTTAATTTAAGTTCTCTCCTCTACATATTCTCCGTCGTCGGTCTATCCTATAAAAAAAATCATTACAAATTATAAATTAACACATTATATGCTCATCATAAAATGTGTAATTTGGTGTTAAGGGTAGAGAGTGACATGTCGTCAAAAGAATCAATAACAATAGTATTATTATATAATAATAATAATAATAATAATAATAATGTTGATGATGTTTACAATTATAATAATTTCTTATTCCGATAAAAGTTAATAAAAAAAATAAAAACGATCGTACATGAGCCAACTAGAAGGTTTAGTGTTAGATGTCGTCTTGCCCCCGAGGGACCACAAAAGAAAACCATGTTGTCCATTTATGTTTGGTGGGAATTCAACATTTCATGTGAATGCTGATACGTCTAAAATACGTTTAAAAATATATTTACGATAAGATGACATGCGACAATACTAAAAATAGTGTGAGAAAGCATTATAAATGTTTCATGACCTCCAAGCAGACTGTTTATATATGTGATGACTTTAGATATCGAGTTGGTTACATGTCGAACAATTACAACTATATTTATGGTTTTTAAAACTGTAACTACTTATTTATTACGAGTTTGTTATCTTGTGATTTTTTTAGCAACTAACCAAATATAGATAATGTCAAACAGATCATCCAAGTATGAAATGAATATCATAGTGTTTTTGAAAACAGTACTGATGAAAACAAAAAGGCGCACCTCTTTTAATACTTGTGCGAATGCATTGGGCAGCACATAAATGTTGGTGGAGCCGAACCTTACTGGAAAAAAGTAACTTATTGTCTGGATTTGCAATAAAAAGACATTCGCTTTGCAACAAATGCAAGAGTAACAAGATTCATCAAACATGTTAGACGTTTATCTGTCAAAATATGATTCAATATATATGCGAGTCGATGTGAAATGCGACATTAAGAGCATGTTTTGGATTGAGTTTGAAAAATGTTTATTGGCTTATTGGTGTTTTCAAAAAGCCAATAAATTAAAATGTGTTTGACAAACACAAAAATCTTTCTTATTAAAGGGTTACAAGAGTTTTTTAAAAGCCACAAATCCTGGCTTTTCAAAATCGCTTTTAAAAAAGCCAATAAGCATTTTTCAAACTCAATCCCAAACATGCTCTAACAAACTGCGTTGGTAGTAGGATTCAATATTTAACTTATATTACATTTCAAGAAATGAAAATAGCAAACGTGCTCAGTATGACATCTCAAGAACTGTCATTTTCATCACAAATTTAAATATACCATTGGAGCATGACACTACATTTACTTATAAGGTATACAAATCAAGTTTTTCTAATACTCGGATATTTAAAAATCGGGTAGTGGTCATACCTGAGTCGGGTTTGGGTCTGAGTATTGTCTCTAGAAAACATACGCTATGCATGGGGTTTAGGTTGGGTATAGAACCGGGTATTAAAAACCGGGCATTGAAAATTTTCCCTATTTTTGGGTTTTTTTGAGTATAGACTGGGTTTTTTAAGAGAATGCTCTTTTTTGGGTTATTTGTCGGACAATTTCAGGTATAGATCAGATATTTGAAAAACCCGATTTCGAGTATTGGAAAAACCTAGTTCCAGGTATGGAACCGGTTTCGGTTTTCGGGTGTTACCAGGATCAAATCGGGTCCAGTTATGGGTACGGTTTTGATACTTAAATGCATACCCTATCCGTACCCTAGGGTAGGGTTAGGTACTGGTTTGATAAGTAAAAACCCGGGTATAAAAAACCTGATTCCGGGTTTTTTTTTCTCGAGTTCAGGCCCTTTTTCACCTCAACATTTACTTATAACTAGTTTTTCACTTGGCGCATTGCGCCGAGGCATACTGCTAAAACCCGGCTGGCAGTAAATCTCGAGCGTCGTCGATCCTGGGTGTTGAGACTGTAAGTTGATGTGAATTCGGGTTTTTAGGTTAATGGTATTTGAACTAAAACAAAATATAAAACGAAAAAAAATATAAAAATTGAGGTGGACCGATGGGGTGGTGTCGGTCGGTAAAATTCGGGTGTTGGTGAAACCTGAGCGTTGTCGATTCCGGGAGTTGAGGCGGTTAATATAGACAAATTCAGTCGGTCTCCGTTACATTTGTTACTTTACGGGAACTAAAACAAAAACAAAAGCAAATTCGTCATTCGTTCATTTACCGTTCGTTACGTTACCATAACTAAATCAAAATGCAGTGAGTCTACGCAAATTCTGTCGGTTTACATCACGTTTGTTACAGTATCAGAACTAAAACAAAAAAAAAAACACAATTTGCATTCCGCCAGCTTTCGTTATGTTCGTAACGGTACCAAAAATAAAGAAAAAAATAAAATGCATTCAACCACTAAGGTGTCACCAAGTAACCCAATAAAAGTTCTAATTTGTATATATTATTACTATATATTAGTAGGGTTAGGTTCAAATAAGAAGTTTGATTTTCCTAAGAAGGCTAGGAAGGAGTGTATTTTAGTCTAACACTTTAATATAAAAACCCACTTACTTTAATCTCAAAACCCACTTACATTAATTTCAAAAACCCAATTACATCTTCACTTATTTCCTACAACCACCACCACTCCACCGCCCACCGCCACCACAACCGTCACCCACCGCCACCACCTGGCCGGAAAAGTTCGAAAAAACACAATGGAAAACACTATGAAAAACACAATGGAAAAAAACACTATAAAAAAACACAATGATAAAAACACAATAAAAAACACAATTGTATGACACAATATAAAAAACACAATGGAAAAAACATAATGAAAAATACTACTGTATAACATAATTTTATAAAACACAATTTTGGTAAAACACAATTTGTAAAAACCCACTTATTTTTTTTCAATTTTTATATAACAATATGGTACTCATATAAAAGATAAAAAGACACTCGTTATTATAGTGAATTTGTTTTTCAATAAAAATGTAGTAAAAAAAAGTTATGGACATTTAAAAATGATGGGAGAATTTGACATATGCCTTGCATGTGGAGAGAGAAAGTCAACAAATGTGTTATTCCTTTTATACTCTTTCTCTTATGTTCACATTTGATTTTCCCCTAAACTAATCTCAACCCTCCATGTCCAAAATCAATGGACAAGATTACTTCCTATCCTTCCTACAAAAACTATACTTCTTATTATAACCTAACCCTGTGTTAGTAATAATAGTAAATAGTAATTCTTCTTAGCTGGGCCCAGATAACTTTAGGCCCGAAACTATTATTCCAACTTCAAGCGGTTCAATCCATTCAACCCATTACAATAACCCTTCAAAGCCCACTTATTCCCATGGGCCTCTAATGAACCTAACCCAAACCTCTCTATAAAACCCTAACTCATTACGATAACAATAAACCCGTCACTTCATCTCTTTCACTCAAACCCTAGGGTTTCATTAATCAATCAATTACTGTCCAATTTAAATCTGTTCACGCGTGGCCCTTAAGATCGCCTTCCAATTGTCCAAATGGAAGCGTTTCGAGCTAAATTAAACCAATTTTAGGGCTTTTCGTTAGGGTTATCCTTACGAGAAGCTTTATTGTACTGTAGGAATATGATTGTCGAGGTGATTACTCACTGTTTGATGAATCTATTGCTTTTGTAATGGTCTGTTAATGCCTTTGGTGTTGCAGATTGTTATGAGGGTTTGGGTTTTAGGTGGGTTTGTATGTCTTGGTTGTTCTTACAGTAAACATTATTTAATTATATTATTATTATTTTTTATTTTTATTTTTTTTTGAAGGCAAGAATGATGTGAAAATTTTGATATGGGAAAGGAGTTACTACTCCTTGATGAGTTACAACCATAAACGCTTATTGATATACTGACTTGCCGTTAACTTAATTATTTTTAAATAATCTTATTGTTTTTATATGTTATTGAAACTTCGTGTGTAGTGGTAACTAAGCATGGAAGTGGGTTGCATAACCGTGGTGTTTCAGTAAGTAATAACGGGATTTGTAACGAGATTTAAACTTTGAAACCCGAATAACCCGACCCAAAAAATCCGAAACCCGAAGAACATCCCTATTTATTCCCCCCTAAATACGCACCTATTTTTAGTTCTACATTTTTATCGAATGTATGGGTTATTACTTTTAACCCTTAAAAAAGCCATTTTCATTATTATGTCTTTTTAGATAACGTCATTTGATTATTATGTTGTATGCATACCTTGATGACATCTACAATCTAGAAATTGATAAATCAAACTAAGCATCCAACAAAATTTTGGTTAAGAGGCCATTTTCAATATTATGTCTTTTTAGATAACATCATTTGATTATTATGTTGTATGCCTACCTTGATAACATCATCAACCTAGAAATTGATAAATCAAACTAAGCATCCCACAAAATATTTAGTTAAGCCTCTCTAAAAGAAAATTTCTGAGTCTCCAAGGGTCCATTTGATGCATATGTATGAAAAAGAAATATTTATGGCAATTTCAAAGTTCTGCATGCTGTTTGTTTTAGATGACAAAACTAAGAACAAACTATAAAATTACCACATTTTCTTTTTTAGAAAACCTTCTTTTTCTGTCAAAACAAGAATCAATTACCACGTTTAACCTTCACCATTTTGTAACTATGATCTCATGACTTTGAAACGAACATAGACTATCCTGCTCAAAGTATGTAAACTCATTGAAAAAAGGACGCAGTGATGATAAAGGTTAGACGAAACAAGAATCAATCACCTCATTTAACCTTCAATGTTTCGTAACCATGCTCTCGTGACTCTGAAACCAACTTGGACAACCCTGCTCAAAATGCGAGTTCACTGAAAAAACGAGGATGTGGCTGGCAATGATGAAGGTGAGATGAGTGTGGGGAGATTTGGGAAGCAGTTGATGTTATGGTCGTTAATACTCTTGGTGGTTGGTAGAAAGTGAAACCGAGTGAAGATAACCGGGTAGAAGGTTAAAACCAGGTACTCATGGACAAGGAAGCTGACGTGAAGTAAAGGTTGGGCAACGCTTTTAAATTCAAGTTCCATCTTTAACCAACCTAACACGTTGTGGATTGGGGTTAACTCCAATTCCAGTTGGAACAAATCTTGCAAACCGAACAACCTTGAACTTGTATAACTTCCAAACACACACGAGAGCCGCTTATACACTCGAAATGAACAACAAATGAAAGTAAGAAACACTTGACCAGAGTTCATATCAATCCCATTTAAGCATTAGATCTCCAGGACCCAAAGACGGAAAATTATAACATGTTAAAATCATCAATAAATAAGATGATTAAGATTTTGTGCGGCAAGCATCAGTGTGCCCAAACTCTATGCACATTAAGTTCAGAATCCAAAATCATCAACCGAAAACTGAAAGTGAATCCAGTATATATGGTCCAAATACTGTAACTTCAATCACAACCGCAGGTTCAAGTTCTTGATCAAGTTATAAGTCAAGCTTTATGCACATTAAACCAGCATAAATTACACAACTGAGAAGTGAGAACTATAAATCCTTACTACTGAGTACTGAAGCAGATTCATTAATAGCGAATAGCAGACGATAGCGACAAGCTACCTATACACTGCGTAAATAGCGGGCGCTATTTTATGTTTAGCAATACACAAAGGAAATTTTAAAAATACTTATATGCATATTATATCCCAATATAGTGTTTACATACATAATATTTATCGCTAGTTATATTTATATCAAAACAAAAAAATAAAAGAAATAAAAAAAACCTGAAATCCCGCTATTTACTCGCTAGGAGATGCCAAAATCAGAGAGCGATGAATCAGGGCTTCGCTACGCTATTCGCTATTAACAGCTGTCAAACTCCATTGATTACTGAAAAAAAAAACATGCCTGCCCTAATTTACATATTATACATTGCAGACGGTAAAAGCTTAACTGTGAATCTTCAACTTCTCAGTCCAAGGTTTATCGCTAGTCATATCAAAACAAAAAAAATATAAAAGAAATAAAAAAAACCTGAAATCCTGCTATTTACGCTATGGAGACGCCAAAATCGGATAGCGATGAATTAGGGCTTCGCTACGCTATGCGCTATAGTGCTCGCTGTCAACAACTATCAAACTACATTGATTACTGAAAAAAAAAACATATGCCTGCCCTAATTTACATATTTATATATTGCAGACGGTAAAAGCTTAACTGTGAATCTTCAATCTCTCAGTCCAAATGCCAAGCGCAACAGACTAATAATAATAATAATAATAATCGAAATTCATGATAAAATGTTCAAGAGATCATACACGCAGCAAACATCAGTATTCCCGCACATTAAGTTCAGAATCTAAAATCATCAATTTAAGTAAAAATTTGACAAAAACGTAACCGAAAACTGAAACTGAATCGAGTATATATAATTTATAACATAAAGTATAAACCACATATTATAATCCAAACACATTAAAAAACAGCAAGAATCATTGCTCAAGCTTTATGCACTTTAAAACCAGCAAAAGTTACACAATTCAGAGCAGATTCAACATCAAACACATGCCCTAACTTATATATATCTTAATCTTATATTCCAGACTGTAAAAGCTCAACTAAAAAACCTCAACTTCTCAGTCCAAACTGCAAAACTCACCAAAAACTAACAACAATAATAATTATCATCATCATTATTATAATTCTAATTCTAATTCTAATTCTATTAATAACAATAATCAAAGATCAGTCGAGAAAACCTGTCTTCCGCCACACTGCATTCCGAACCAGCCTTAGATCTCTCCCTTTCAATGTCCTTCCCGTGCCTTCGAGAACCGAAAACGTCGTATGCGGCGACTTCGACGAGCCTCGGGCCACAATCTCGTGCCATCTCCTCTTCATCATCATCATCCTCCACGTCCACGTCAGCAAGCTCTCGTCCGGTCACAATCTTCCGAGCAAACACCGGCACGTTCACCGGCGCCGATTGCTGAAACTTCAACGGGGACATCAACACATCCTTCTCGTGCTTATTCGGCCGTGGAATCGACGGAATCAAACGCGTGTTTGACGGAATTCGACGGTTCATCACGGAGCGGTTAGGTTTTAGGCTGTTATCGCCGTTAACGCCGTTATCTTCCGGTAATGCTGCCAGGATGCCGTAGCCGTACTTGTCCTGCTGCCGGAACTGACTGTTTCCGTTTAAGTTACGGTTACCGTTATGTTTAACCGGATCTAACGACTGCCGTTTATGTTCGGCGAAATCGCCGGTCCAGAACACGTCATCTTCACTGAAATCATCGCCGGCGACGGAAATGACGCCGGAGGAAGACGGCGGCGAGAAGACGCCGAGGAAGCGGTCGGACGATGGTGAACGGCGGTGATGGTAGCTAGCGACGGCGTTAGAGTCCATCGGAGATTGGGGTACTGTCTACACTGGATTGTTATTATTAATATTATTATTATTTATTTATTACTGTGATGGTGTGTATGAGATTTATTGTTGGTGAGGGGTAATTATCCGGTGCGAACAGACTATCGGTGATTTCGGTATGGTTGTTTTGATGGACGGTTGAGATTGGGGTTTGGTGGGACCGTGGTGATGTATTGGTTTTTCGGTGGGTTGTGATGATCGTTATGAGATGACGTGGCGTGTAGACGCCGAGACGGTGGAGTTATCAGAGTGTTGGGGCCCACTTTGGATATGTTTAATGCATAATTGTTTTTCATTAAAATGTTTTTTTAAGGTAATTCGTTCAAGTTGGTTTAATGGCAAAGGATGATGGTAAAACCATTGTTTTTAGACCCGATCCAATCGTTGATTTGGACGTTTTATCGGGTCAAAAGTCGGACTGATTGGGAGGACGGGTTTTTAGACCCAATCCAAACGTCGATCTGGACTGTTTTATCGGGTCAAAAGTCAAACCGATTTGGGAGGACGGACCAATATTTAACCCGGATGACATCATAAATAATTTAAATTTATATTTTTATATATACATATAATTCATATACATATAAAAAATGATAACCAATAATAATAATAACAAACTTTAATTTTTATTTATGTTTTATACATTGTTATTTAAATATATATGATTTATGTTTGATTAATAAAGACATTAATGAAGTTTGGTTAGTTAGCTCATAGCTAATTATTAAAGCTTCTATCTTGGAAATGACCCAAGTTCGAATCCCGGTATGCGCTTGCATTTAATGAAAAAAGTGGGTTTTATCGGTTTACCTGCCGGATCGACGGGTCCGGGCGGTATAGGGACCGGGTCCCGGTCAGGCCGGGCCGGGTTTCAAAACACTGGGTAAAACACTTCGTTCGAAAACTCACTGTGGTAAAATCCGGACGCTCTTGGGATCGAACCCGATATTACAAAGATCCTGGTTTTCTTTCATTGAGCCACTCATGTCCTTGCCGAAGTGTTGTCTATTGGAATTAAACCTAGGTCTCCATTAAAGAACCCGGCCTTTCTAGTTTTTGCTACTACTACACATTAGAGATAAGCTCGGTACCGTACCGGTACTGAAAATCCAAAACCCGAAAATCACAAATTCTTGGTACCGGTACGGTAAGGTATCGGTATTGAAGGCAAAAAATTAAGAAATACCGGTACCGTACCAGTACCATACCGATCCCAAAACTCAAAACTTTGATACCGATTCGGTATCGAATCGATACCTGTATCAATCGATACTAATACTGAATTTACTCGTCCCTTCACTACCCTATCTTCTCTACCCTATTGAAAAGGACTTACTGTTAAAAGTATTAAATTTCAAAGCAAAGGAAAAAGAAGCATTCTTGAAAATATAAAGCAAGGGCATTTTAGTTTTTTCTTTTTGTATTAAAGAACGAAAGGGTGCAACCAATAAAAAAGGGAGTGGTGAGGTAAAAGGAACTTGCTAGTTGTTTTATCTTTCAAACCTCCTATTGAATGTACTCTTTATATTAGACTAGTTCACTTTACTTTTCAAACCATGTTAGACATTCGTATACATATTCTATACACCCATATAATCTAATGGGTATATAATACGGGAAAGAATATTTGGTGGAACCCCTTTCAACAGCTTGATAACGATCTCTCTTCTTCTATTGGTGGTGATTTCTTCTTATTCCCTCTTTTCGGGCACGTCAGCTAAATGGTCCTCTTTCGTAACCGTTTTATTCTTTCTAGTTTGTACAAGATTTAGTGGTGATCACCTATTGCGCAGTGTACACTTTATATATTTATACGTCCTCAACGTGTAACAAGCATATGGATGCATGTTTTGTCAAAATCTTTTCTGATACCACGCGTCATTTATGACCGTTTAAATTTGTTTAATAGATTAATATATGATATCAATAACGAATAGTGTGGCAAGTGGACGCCTAGACGGTGGAGCAACCTATGATTTGGGGCCCACTGGGCTATGATTTGCATACTATTTTATTGGTCATTTTTATAATTTCATACCATTTTGGTATATATCATATTAAACTTACTCATATGTTTTGCAATGTAACCTTCTATTAAATTTCTATCGTATTCTCTTCCTAAAGTTGTCAAAACGAATGCATTTTGTGTTGTCTTTTGGCATGAAAAGATAATACTTGCTAATTGAGAAGTTGAAAGGGGAGTGAAATAAATGAAAAGGAGTAACTGTATGTATAAGATTGCTTGTTTGGCGGTGTGATGGTGATTAGAAAAACACGGGGGAGAGGTTTGAGGGTGATGATAATGGTAACATGGCTAGCTTTTTTTTTTTGAAAAGAAAGATGAAGTGGTGGTGTCGGACCTACAATTTTTATTTTTCAAATCATACTAAAATTAAATGCTATGTCCACAATATACTATTACTAACTACAGGAGGGCAAATATGTAGAAACCGAAACCGATTAAAACCGTATGTTTGGAATCGGTTTGCAGTTTCTCCACCAACACCGGTTCCAGACCATTAATCGAACCAAAACTAGACAAAACCCGAATCAAAACCAATCAAAACCCGAACCAGAACTGATCTTAACCCGGTAAATGAACCGCTTTGGAACCGATTATGTAGAAACCCGTTTGGAAACCGATTGAAACAGTAGGTTTGAACTTTGAAACCAATTTGTAATATTATCCACCAAAACCAGTTAACTGAACCGAAACCAACCAAATCCAAACCGAAACCGATCATGATCAAACCGAACTCGTTTCAACTCAAACCGTTTTAATCAAAGGAAGTTAAGTTCCGTTAGTTTAGTTCGGGAGTAAACAGTTAAACACCACCAAATGTTGATCGATCATCCCGAAGCTTGAATCAAATCGATCCAATTCCAGCAACAATCAATCTCATGACGACAACGGTAATCACGCCAATCTCTAACTATTATTATTATTGCTATCCAATTCGATTAATTAAAACCTAACTAACTTGCAATAACTATAACATGCAGCCAGTAAACCCTAACGATGGATCTCCGTTGTTTCTATCGGTTTCGGTTACGGATCCAGCTAAAATGGGCAACGGTGTGCAAGCTTACATCTCATATAAGGTCATCACCAAGGTATATTCATATTAATATTAATAATTGATTAATTTCACAATTCATGAACTCATGTTTCGATAATGTTATTATTGATCGATTAGCTAGAAGGTAATAATAATAATGATAATTTAATTAAATGTATTATGATTTTATAAACTGATTAAGCTCCTGAAATTAAATAAAACCTAGATGCAATGTAGGTCATGACGTTGTGTCGTGTAACTTGTTTATTAAACATGTTAGTGTTTAGGTAAGTGATGCTTTCGTATTTTCGTGTTCGGATTTAAATTATTTAATGCGTCTGGTAAGTTTAACGAGCTGAAATGTTATGCTTAGGATCGGATTGGATCGGATCGTCAGAAGGTCGAGCCAACTCGTGGCTTGTTGAGCTGGCTCGGTTTTAAAATGTTGTATTTTGTTATGTACGCAAAAACATGAAATGTGTTTGTAATATACATACACTCTAGTTTATATACTACAGAATTCATAAATTATTATTTATATCAAGAGAACTTTCAATATTTTTTATTAAAAAATGTCGTAATATTAGTATGCTACTTATTAAACTGCAGCGTTATAAAATTACGCTAGTTGTAAATACTATAGCGTAATTTTATTACGCTAATTATGTATTGTGTTGTAGTGTAATTACGCTATGCGTGTAATTGCCAAACTGCCACCATGTCGTTTTCGCTCTTCGCCTCGCAGGTTAAATCACTTTGTGTGTGTGTGATTGTGTGCTTTAATTTAAATTAGCCGGCTTTTTGCTCAGGCTTGGTTTGTTTATAGACCAAACCGAGCTAACTTTGCTCTTTACAAACGAGCTTTTTTTGAGCGAGTCGTGAGCTTTTTGATCAGCCGTAAATACCACTTGAATTTCATTAAAATGCTTGTTTTGCAGACAAATTTCCCAGAATATCAGGGCCCGGAGAAGATTGTGATACGACGGTATTCTGATTTCGCTTGGTTGTACGATCGTCTGTTTGAGAAATACAAGGGTATCTTCATTCCTCCACTTCCAGAGAAGAACACTGTAGGTATGATATCAATTTATTAATCACTCTGTTTGTTTTTTTAATGTTTATTTTTTATTTAGATCGCCTTTTATGACTGATTATGACATCATTAATGCAGAAAAGTTTAGATTCAGTGCTGAGTTTATTGAAATGCGGCGCCAAGCATTGGATACATTTGTTAATAGGGTTGCATCACATCATCAACTACAACAAAGTGATGACCTTAGAATCTTTTTAGAGGCTGATGAACAGGTAACCTTTACGGTTGAGGGTAAACAGGTTACAGGCGTTTTGTAAATGAGTTGACCCGACTAACCTATTTGGTTAAGGGGTCAGATTTGGTTGACCTGACCAGCCTGTTTCCAACACGCCTTAAAAGTTAAAACTAGAACTAAAGATTTGTGGAGTATTAATTCAATCTGATTACAATTCATTGGCCTGATCAACCCGTTTACAACGCATTTAACCTGTCAACCCATTTAAATAATCTGGTTACACAGGTCTGAGTTGGGCTTCAATCTTTTGACATGATTAAGTTATTGGATCATGTTCACGCTGACCTCTTCTAAGCTTGAGTTCGATTCGTTTAACTTAAGAGAGCTCGAGCTCGGCTCATGAGTAGTTTTTCAAGCTCGACTTGGGCTCGGATCGTTTATTATTTACTTAATTATTTTGTTTTGTCTACATATCTATAATTATTTTGGTATATAATTGTAATTTTTATATATAACATAATATATACAACTTAATTATTTTTATTGTAATTTTAAGTATAATATTAACTATTAACTATTATGCAAATGTGCATTTAATAAATTAAATAAAAGTTATATAAATAATAAGCTTGTGTAGGCTCATTTAAGCTCACAAGCCTAGTCAAAGCTTGATATGTGAAGCTTGAACTCACTTCTTTAAAAGAGCTCGGGCTCGAGCTTGTTTAAGCTCCACTCGATTCAAGCTTTCAGCTAGCTGATCCAAAGTATTTTAAATGCTAAAATATATTGATATGAACCCTTAAACTTTCAACATTTTTGTTTAAGGTGATTTGTACCGGTTAGCAGGTCAAAATGATGATGCGTGACTACCTTTGACATGTTAAGACTTTTATGATGCAAGTAAACTTGATTATTTTAAACAGAAATTGGACTAGATTCAGTTACCTTTTTATGCAATTTATATTAAAAGATTCACTCACTTTTCTTGTTCTGTTTTCTTTTTATGCACAATCTAGTCAGTAATTTACAGTTTTGTTGGATGCCAAACATGCCAATTGTTCGTTCCAGTAGTTTAAATAATTAATTTTATTCTACATTCTTTTGTATTTTGCAGACAATGGAAAGAGCTAGGTCACAAGATACTGGAATCTTCAAGAAGAAACCGTCTGATTTGATGCAGATTTTCAGGGTAAAATATACAAGTCTTGGAAAAATTGGTGTTTTTGAGCTAACTTAATATTTTAATATAATAATGTGAATTGCTATGCTGATTAAATGTGCATGCCTTAAGATTATGGGAATTGCTATGCTCCCTACCACTGAAGCACCCGTCAAGAATTTGACAGCATCTATCCATCTGTCGTACAAAACGGATCAAAATTAGGACGGCTAAACGGGTTGCGGGAGAGTAAATATTTACAAACACTTAAGGTAAAAACTAAAAAAACTACAAATACTTACCCGCCACCATCCCGAGAGAGTAAATATTCAGTGGATCCACCACCAAAGAACATGCAAGGCATTGGGACCAAAACATACATGAGTGCTGCAAAGGGATCATTTAGTAATTTATTATTTTATTTTCACATCAACTTAAATAAAATATGCAAAATTGCTGTGCTGCAAAGGGATCATTTAGTAATTAATTATTTTATTTTCACATCAACTTAAATAAAATATGCAAAATTGCTATATTGTAATAATACCTGATAACATTGGCCACCAGTTGCTGTAAATTGCACAAGCCTGTTTGTAACAGAAATAAGACACAAAAACTGTGGGTACATTCTTGTTTTTTAATGATATTTTTCTTTTTCATGCATTATTTATTTTTTTTATTGAGTTTATTCAGTATCATACATCATGATACTGAGCTGAAACTTAGCTTCGGATAGTCAACCGCATAGCTTCTCGATAACAGCATCATCAAATTCTAGGTCAAAATTAGCCTAACAAGTAAATTCCAACATCATGTTGAAAACTAGCCCTAGATCAGCTACAGCAGTTAACAGCAATAGCTTATTAATAACAGGCACCAATTTTAGGTCTAATTAACAGAATAATAATAATAATAATAATGATAATAATAATAATAATAATAATAATAATAATAATAATAATAATGAATTAAAAGTGGCTAACCTTCAACTGTCATCGCCATCTCCGTTAACGTTTTCAGATGAGCGATGAAGAGTTAACGAATCGACGGTGTTAGTTGACCGATGTTTATGACGCTTAACGACGGTGATGAGGTGGAAGATAACGGAATCCACGGTGCTAGTTGCGTGTTTCGTTGCTTTGCTTATTTGAGACTTTGTGACCATAAAGTGCTAATAATCAAAGTTTGGGGTGAGTTTTGTCATATACAAAGTACAAATTTTATCTGCGCGATACGGCGGGTATTTGAACACAGATACCAATTTTATATGTTCTGGTAATCACGTGACAATTATGCGGGTATTTGGTTTCACTTTTTGGTTTTCAATGTCAAAAAGATGTTGTACTAACAGCTAGGCCCACATGTTTAACATATGATATGACCGTTAAAACTGACCATGAGCATCCCTACGTAAAATATTAATTTTTTTCAGTTAAAACCAACCATGAGAATCCCTACCATCGATGGTTGTGGTGGCGGCGGCGGAAGAGATTTGGCGATGACAATCGATAGGTGGTGATGACAACCAATGGTCACGTGTGTTGCTCACTGTATGGACACGTTTTAAATTAACACTGGGATACAAATGACTCGTTATTTAACTTAATTGAGTTGATGTAAATGACTAATTGCGTAATTTAAGTAAATTAAAATAGCTCATATACATTTTTTTTTGACCAAATCAATTCATTTATGGACAACTGGATCATGATTATCAGGTATAGTTTCCAAGTTCATATATATTATGTATACTCTTAACTTTTAATTGGAATGTCAAATGAACCTAAACTTAGTGGGCGGACTCTCAAGTCGAAGCATTCGGGGCTAGTATTTGGGTACAAAATTTGGTTTTAAAATATTCCGTGATTATGTGATGGACGTGGTATTAGAAAGGATACATTATAGATGGACCATAATTTTCATCAAGTTAATCCGGATTACACATTCAACAAAATTTTTAAAGATTAAGGATTCTTTGAGAAAGACTAAAGATTATAGAGAGCTTCTTGGAATATATGAAAACCTTTTTGGAATACCTTAGAACTTTGTACAAACTAAAAAAAGAGGAGTGATCATAATGTTTGCTGTAAATAGATACTAATTGACCATTTTGATTAGGGACTACTGTATATAGAATTGTCTCCATTTTGCAAAGAGTAGCTAAAAAGAAAGTTGTAACTTGTAAATCTCCCACATTTATTCTAACTAGGAAAAGTGTCCGTGCGTTGCTGCGGGTACGCGCACGTTATCTCCTCGTATTAATTTGTAGCATTTGGTGTGATGTGTAATGGTTTATCAGTGTCAGCGCGCCGATTTATGTGGATATGGCTTGTTGGATGTTTTTTTGGGGGGCGAGGGGGTTTGGGCACAAAAATATTAACGTAGCATATATACTGTATACATCGTGTTTTGTGAAATATTTGTTAACAAAGTAGGTATATGGGTTACCTTCAAGTAAGCAAAATGACATACCTTCAATCCGGGAGCAGGGCTTAGATCTATAAATGTGGTTTTTAGTTTAGAGTCTTGATGGCAAACTTGCTGCGACCGATAAATAGTTACTATTATTCATAATTAGTACATGTATTCATAATTTCCTTGTGCATGTCAAATTCAATTCCAAAGAAATTTAACACTAAATAAACTTTTCTGATTATTTTATGATGCTGGTAACAAATTCCACATTTACCATTTGACCAAATATGTTACTTGTCTCATAAAGCCAGATCAATTATCCCTTGAATGCCTCCACTCTTTATATGCAATTTCGAAAAAAAAACAAAAAAAAAAAAAACAGGCACACGCCCAACGATCAAAACTTGTCGCCCTTAAAAAGGAAACACATTAGGCCCGCCCGGCCTAACCAGACGTACCCATAGGTCGATGTTACACAATTTATACCAAATCGTTTGAAATTGCTTCTTTACCAGATATCAATTGAATAAGATGATCCAAAACTCTAGATATCTTTTTTTTTGTTCAAATGATTGGATATATAATATTTGCAAAATTAGCTTCACATTAGTTGTTAATATGAGAAAAAAAGGTGTCAAACAATGACTTAGTCGTGATCAATCTAGTCGACAATGCCCTTAAACTATACATGGCATGTGCAAAACTCCATCAACCACGAGTATTGAGAGGCCAAAATATGAAACTCTGGCTTTCATGTTGTTGATAACAATGTTGTCTGTTTTGAAGTTTGCGAATAATAGAAGGGAGACAACAAGTTTTAGGTACTCGATTCCTAAAACAATCACAATCCCATTATAATTATAATATTTAATATTAGATATGAAGCATGATGGTGGAAATTTGTAAGAAAATGGTTGCACGTACCTATGGCAAACTCTTCAGCGATATCAAACCGTTTCGTTTAATCCAATTGAGTCTATGTTCAATTTTCTAAATGTACCACCCTTTTCTCATTAAAAGATATAAAACAATAATTCAACTTTATATAGATAATACTATCAAAAGGCTACCATAGTTCTTTGAGATTTTCGTTGTGAATGAACTCGTAAACAAGGATATCACTCCCTTGTTCTTGACAAAATCAATAAAATTTCACTATGTTTCAATGGTGTGTTCTTGATAGAAGACCTACCTTCATTAAATCATTTATATAAATTGATACAAAAGCATTACATTTAATTGGAATCTTTTATTTTAATAGTTTATATCTTTTATTATGTTATATATACGTTTATTTTCATTTGTCTAGTATCAATAGGGTTACATGGTTATTTAGCTCTTTAGTTTTTTGTATTAAGTATGAATTTATAAGAATTTTGTTCTAGGAACCTTTTGTTATCGTCTTTAGTTATCATAAAGTGCCTTGAGCCAATAATCGCATGCCCGCGCGTTGCTGCAGCTTCGTTCAAGTTAAGCTTTCACCTACGCATCCAAATCTTTATCCTTTAAAAATATTAATCGAAATCTCTATTAAAAAAACCCAATTACAATCCATCAAAAAGGCAAAAGTATTAAACTTAATATGCAATTGTCTATTATCTTGCACCAAATTTGCTTACATTATGGCTTACATTATGAGCTACCTTAAGATGCTGCATTGCTGAATCATGAACTGGTAAGTTACATTTATTTTAAAAGGCGGTAGTAAGGGTAAGACACTTAAAATGGTTCTTTTACGATGTTGGTTTAAGTCGGGTGAAGCAAGGGGAAAAAAAAGAAATAAATAGAGAGAGAAGAAAGTTAGTTTTTAATTTTGACCTATTAAAGGTAGTAAGATAGCAATAATCAACCATCAAAACAAATATACGAATCATCAAGTAATAAGTTTAATTTATTGTAGAAACAGGTAGTAAGTGTGAAATAGTAAAAATGGTTAGTTTAGGTAACTGCGTACATTATTCATAGAAAGCAATTGACATCATATAGCCAGTGCATTATGTACTCCTTATTAATAGACAAAATAGATACCGGACACTTGATACAAGATTATGGATAAATATAGTTCAATCCGTGATGTTACAATTATAATACATTTACAAGTAGAAAATGAATTGAAACTAAGTCACCAGTATTCAAATCATTCTATTTATTAAATTACGGAACATGTAGCAGTGACTTGAAGTTAACTAGCATATGTGTTATGGAATGCAAGATTTATCACTAATTTAGAGCTTTTTATTTCTACGATCTGGAGTAATTCATGAGCACCCCAATTCATTTGCACCCCTAGTGGTTTTTTTGCGTTTTGTTTATTTTTCGTTTATAGTCGTTTTAGAGTTTTGAATTTAGTATTTGTTTAAGCTTTTAGTATTAGGTGTTCTAATCATATTAATCAATTACATATTTTGGTGTGTAATTTGGCTCTATATTTGAATTTGTGGTGGAATTTGATTATATTTTGTTAGCAGCAGTTGTGATATGTTGACAAACAATTGGATTCAAGTCTTATAGTAAGCAAGTGAGGATAACATGTATGAAGTAGTAGAACTATACAGGTAACATAGTTAAAGGATAAAAAGAGTATGCGTAACAAAAAGCGGATGGAATGAAAACATACCTGCTTTTGTGGTGTTGGAACCTATGACTGGAAGCTTTGGTCATAGTTATTTCGGATTTAATACATGGTTTACAACACTTAACTAATTTGTTGTTTATTATACAAGAAGACACCTAAAGTCTATACGCAAACAAAAGCACCGACAAAAGCCAAACAAGCATAGATCTAAGCATCCATACAGAAATGAGAATTATTTAATACAAACTATAGAATCTATTAATTGTCATATTTTCAGATATGTCTTTTGCTGTCACTTTCATGCAAACTGAGAATTATTTAATGGTTCCTCTGAGTGATTTCTAACATGTATGCAAGAATTAGGGGTCGCATGAAACCGAAAAAAACAAGCTAAAACATAAACCGACAATTTAGGTTTTTGTAAAAACTGAACTTACGGTTTGGTATTAGTTTTAACCAAATGTATAGTAATTAATTAGTTATTAATAAACAAAATGATTTAGGCCTATACTCATTATTTTGAGCCAAGTTCTTTTTCGGCCCAAAAATTTCAAACTCAAGCACCAAAACCGAAAACGGAAAAACCTTCAAGAATTCAAAAATCAAAGCTTTGGTCTTTAGTTCGGTTTTATCCCAAAACCAGACCGAATTGCATTTACAATTCATCATATCCATTGGTTATTTCTAATCATCACCGCCCGCTATAATGTCACTTATCAGCAAAATATTACCAAGCATTCTTGGTTACCTTGACGACTGAAGAGGTAGGTCCCAGCAGAGCCCAGTTGGACCCGCAAGACTCACCTCGAAGAGGAACGTCTGCGCAGTTGTACGCGCAAGACTCCTTACAGGGACGTTTGCGCAAAGACCAACTGGATCCGCAGGACCCACCACGCTCAGAGAGATGACGTCCTTACGCGCAGTACGCAAGCTGTTCCCGCAGGAAAAGCCTCCCAATGGTCGAAGTACTCCGCCCGTTCCCGCAGCTGCGGATACTAGCCATCAGGGAAGGCTACCCGCACTAACAGCAAGGCTACACGCACAAGGCACTAACTCTTTAATAATTCAGTTGTCACCTGAAGAAGGAATGAGCAAGGCGGGAGGGGGAATACTCCCGCCCAAAATGAGTCAGTCTGTATGCTTCTGGAAGATCTTGTCTATTTTGTCTATACCTGCCAAGGTATGGACAAAATAGACAAGATCTGACCAAAGCAGCCCATGAACCAATCACAGGGTGACAGCTCACTGACAATAGTACGAGGAGGAGCACCCTCTAGTACGAAATGTCACTATCAGCCGCTGCCTACTCTCATCGTGGCACGTGCATAGCCTGCAGTTGGTGGAAAAGGAATAGTACATAGCCGGCCTTGTCACTATCAGCCGCTACCTACCCACCAACCAGCATGGCACGTAGCCCACGGTTGGTAGAAAAGGACAGCTGGCTGTACCTGCTTGGAAACCTACCTTCGGCTATAAATACCCCAAATGGTATTATCTTATCTTATCCTATCTTATCTTATATTACCTGATATCTGCTCTAGTCATTCTCTTAATATACACTTGTATTCAAGAGCAATCTAGTCTGATTCTCACGTCGGAGGGTGGTCACAAGGAGGAACCCCCCCTTCTCAGTGACGAGCTCACGGTGTCTGTTTTGCAGGTCATCAGAAGAACCATCTTTGCCGGACATAACCCTCGTGGGAAACAGCTAGTTAACCCCCAGATTATCCGTAATCGGCCGGGTTCACCTAGTGTTTCTACCAACTAGGAAATTTTGTTCCCATATAGTACTTAATCTTGAGGCTTCTCAACTTTTCGAAAGGCCTTAAGCCTTCAAGCACTTCATATTCATTTTTTCCACTCCGAGAATCATCAAAGACATCACTCCATTCCATCTTCAAATCACAAATTCCCTTCTTTAGTTGTAAGTTCGCCTCCTTTGCGTGGAATGCATCTTTCACATTGTGCAGCCCTTCAATGGAAAGCAGACCCCGAAGATGCACTAGGTCCTTCAGGTCGGATAATCTACACTCACCAGATCCTCCAATAATGACTTTGGATAGAGTTTGTAGACCCGTCAACCCACCAAGTCCTGATGGCAACCCAGACTCTTTATCCCATCCATGCTTTTAACAAATAACTTTTGAAGTGAAGGTAGATGTCCAAGTGTTGGTAAACATGTACATCTTCTACAACCACGTAATGCTAGCTGGGTTAACCAAACAAATGAAGAATCCCCTACCCAACTAGGAAATTTTGTTAATAGATTAAATGCCCTCTTTTTTAGGTGTTGAACATGAAGGTTCATCAACCTTTTATTAGCACAATAAAAATAATATTAAAAAATTAGAAAAAAGAAATGCTAGAGTACTTTTAAATATATTCATTTTATAATCATGCAGTGTCAACCGGGTTGAATTCTTCAACCCCAAAACATTCCACAGCTTAATTCGTATCAGAAACATCAACCTTATCCCACACACTCACGCTTTGAACATTTATCGTTTAACCAATATATCTAAATGTGTCAAACGGGTTGTATAAAATGGGTTAAACTGGCCATAAACAGCTTGGCGAGTTGACTTGTTTAATTGAACGCAGGTCAACCCGAACACAACCCGCTTATTAAACTAGTTAAATATGTCATCCCAAACCTAAATTGTGGTCGAAGTAATTTTTTAGTTCCTTTTTTGTGCTTTTGAATAATCGTTTGCCGGGAAATTTGTTCATCTATCAAATAAACAAACAAACACTATTTAAGTTCGTTTACTACTCATGTTTTCTTTATGCATGAAACAGTTTTAGTACTATTTATACTTAAACAAACAAACATGAAGCAACTCAATATTTTTTATAATAGGCTTTCTTAATAAGTATGTATAGTTTTTCAAATATGGTCACTTAATTTATTAGATGTTTTCATAGGAACGAACATGAACAAAAGAGTCGGTTAGTTTATTAAAGCGATAAGGTTAAATCTACTCAATTCGCATGCAAAGTTAAATAAGAAATACTTACGGTCGATTGATGAAAGTAAGTTTTTGCTTGCAACGCTTGTGTCGTCGAGTGCAGATGACACGGCAGCTGAATACCGTGCACCCAAGATTTGATTGGCTTCCAAACCTCCCCTGAAAAAAGGAACAAATGAAAACAGTTAATTTTATTGGTTAAATCCATAACTCGAAACCGTGTTAGTAGTTGAAAATGGTCAGGTTGAGTAATGGGTCAAATAAGTTTTTGGATTGAAACAGGTTATCTTGTGTGAGGATCAAGACGGGTTGGGTCAACCCATCAACACCGGTTGACAAAATTTTGAGTTGTATTATAGTCATCACCGGTTGACAAAAATGGTTATAAATATCATTGAAATTGATTTTGGATCATAACCCGAGGTTTACTTGCAAAACTAATGAACTTTGGTGAAAAATATTAATATTAGTTATGCATTTTTTGCTAAAGCCGTCTCTCAAAGTGGCATAAGTTGGCATTAAGTTTATATGAATCCAGCATAAAATCAAGTTGATCATAAAACAGTCCGACCAAACCCACATTAGACTCGAGACCAACCCCCAAAGGCGGACCTAGCTTATAAGGAGGGGTAGCACCCGCTACCCCTCAACTTTTCCGGCGAAGTGGAAATTTTTACGTTTTATGCATTCGTTACCCCTGAAAATTATATTACGCTACCCCTCAAAAATTTTGAAAAGCCCAAAACTTTACCTTTTAAAGTTTTAAAAGCGCAAGATGATTAAAAGCCTACCATTTAATTAAAACTTAAAAGCCTAACTTAAATAATCGGGTGAAGGTAGGCATGAAACGGGTGACCAGGCGTGGAGACGCGCGTACTGCTAAACTAGGCCCGGGATGTATGAAAAACACATAACAAGGTGGTTGTATGAGTGAAACACGTTACCGGGCGCCAGTACACTCGAAATGCATTACCAAACCCCCGAAACTGGTAGCTGGGCGCCAGTACACACGAAACAGATAATTTAACGCCGGTACATGCAGCGCGTAACCAGGCTGGGGAAGTGCGAAACGCATTACCGGGCCCTATACACGCAAAACGCGAAACCGGCTACCAATAAGCGCAAAAGAGTAAAAAGATTTCTGGTAATGTATGATCAAAAAAAATTTTGTGCTACCCCTAGAATTATGTTCTAGATCCGCCACTGCCAACCCCCCTCTCTCCCAGTCCAGTCCAGTCAAGTTAACGATCTTGGTCCCGGTCTGGCAAGATATTCAAATTGGGTGGGCAAATGTATGATGATGATGTGTAGGATCTTCGGCTGATTTTGATGAAGACGAGTCTTGTAAAAGATGGGAAAGATGAAGTTCTTGAGTAAATTGATTTTCGAGAATTCGTCTAGCAAAATGTCATTGATAGTTGTAAAGATAAGCTAAAGTTGTCTATTATAAGCAATGTGACATTCATAATATGCTTATTTAGGAGGTCGAATCGGATGGTGATAGTATCGGTGTTTCTATGGCACACGCTACCGAACTAGAAACGGCTTCTAATCGGGCGATTGAAGGTTCAATTCCATCTGCTACTATTTTAATTATGGATGTTGATCATAGCAATAGAAATAATATGGAGTTGTCAATTGGTGTGCTTCTTGTTTTGTGGGCTTACGGTTGAATCAGATCCATATTTGGGCCTTTTATATTTTGGGCTTATTGTGATTAGTGATTAGTGATGTAGAGGTTTTTGGGGCTTGGGCTGTTGGAATGTTTATTGGGCTTTATGGTTGGTTTATTATTATTATTATTATTATTATTATTATTATTATTTTTTGTTAATTTTGATGATAAGCCAACAATTGAAAGAGCATGATTTTGGGATTGTGCTCTTGGTAATTATTTAGTTGTGACTTGTGAGACCCATCTTTATGAGATTTTGTTTGGTTAGTTTTTGGCTATCTGGAGTCATATGTTGGGACTTAGGTTTTTTGGGTCCTTATAAACAGTTGCAAAGTACTAGTTTAAGCAATTTTATCATGAATATTCAGCAGTGTAAAAGCATAATTATATCCTTACTTTGAAAATGATATTTATATATTTATTTATTAGACAGTGATGTGACCCACCGAGTTCAGGTAGGATGGTGTAGATGGAAAGCAGCCACAGGTATATTGTGCGACAAGAGTTTCCCGACTAAACTAAAGGGAAAATTCTATAGGGTGGCAGTTAGACCTGCAATGCTATATGGAACAGATTGTTGGGCCATCAAAAAGGCACAATTGCGGAAGATGGAGGTAGCAGAAATGAGAATGCTACGTTGGATGTGTGGGCACACAAGGCTAGACCGAATAAGAAACGTTGTGTTTCGCGAGAGATTAGGGGTGGCGAACATAGCAGACAAGATAAGAGAGTGGAGATTGAGATGGTTTGGACATGTAAAGAGAAGACAGACGACGAATCCTGTTAGATCCGTAGAAAACATTACTATAGAGGGGAGGAGGGGTAGAGGACGACCGAAATTGACTTGGGATGAGAGGATTAGGCATGATTTGATAGACCTAAACCTCTCCGAGGACATGGTTGAGGATAGGAATTCGTGGAGAAGTAGAATTAAAGTTAAGGATTTTTAGAGAGAATTGAATACCTTAGGGCTTAGACTTAACTTATTTAGTCCACATACCATAATGGTATTTCCCTTGCATATATTATTATTATTATTATTATTATTATTATTATTATTATTATTAGCTTTTATATAGCTGTTAAACTGTGATCTTATTATTAATATTATATAATAATATTAATATTAATATTAATATTATTATAATTAGTAGTAGTTTTTAAATAACTGTTAAAATTTGATTTCCTTTATTTTGCTTTATTTTCCTTTATTTTGCTTCATACGCATGTTCTTAGAGCCGAGGGTTTCTCTGGAAGCCACCTCTTTATTCCTTTGGATAGAGGTACGGTGTGCCTACATCCCACCCTCCCCAGACCCTACTTATAGCTTTGCTGTCGGTGGGATTTTACTGGGCATGATTGATTGATTGATATTGAAACTTAATTTGCATGTTCCACTTTTTATTTTATATTACAAGAAGTAACAAAAAAATAAGCAATCTAAGGGGCTGTTTGGTTCATTCAAATCTGAATGAGCCAGATCTGCATTAGCCTCTGTCCCATTCAGCAACAACATAAGTCTGAATGATTCAGAGTTCAGACCCAATTTTAACTAGTCAGATGCTATTCCGTTTGGAACCAAACAGTTTAAAGTCTGAATGAATTAGATGTTTCCATCTGAATGGTTCCATTCAGATGTAAACAAATAGCCCTTAAGTAAATTAGTACATATCAAAATAAATAATCAAACACTAAGATGAGTACATTGATATATAATTTTAACATTGCTAAGCTAGTTTGGGTGATTGACTTGTTGCTCTCGCCGAAAAACGATAACCCGGTAACACATAACTCACACAAGAAGGGCCAGATATAGTTTATTACGACTAGTTGCACGTGTATATTTTGGAGGATAACAAGTTATATTTTTGAACAATTACACTGAGGTAAAACATTTTATTTGATATTATATGGAACAAAAATATACTAGATTTGGCACTCCTTTTATTATTCTTTACCTAAGATTTGGAAGAATAAAAGAGGGTGTTACGAATTTAACGTGTGGAGGAAGAAAGCTGAATTTGTTGATAGACCCAACTACTCTTACCATAAGGCCTGGCCTGGCCTGGCCTGATCATGCATGTGGCCATGTGAGGTGGGTGAGGCTTATGTTTTGGCAGTTGTAAATATATTTACTTTTAAGGTTAAATTAAATTTTAATATTATGTATGTGCATATTCTGGATTCCAAATGTAAATTTAACACTATCTTGGTACAAAAGTAATCTCTACGCACTATGTATAGTGTATTACCCAAGAATTACTTTCTAAAATCTTAAAACTTTTATCTAAGTATTATTATATTGTCATCAAACATATATTGGTTTTCTGTTAGTGAAGTTTTATGGAAATCGGGCGTAAAGTTTAGCTATGAAAAAAAAACTTTAAATTTGTCGGTGAAACTTTATTGGCATTTCTGTAAAATTTTAATTGCGGATTAACAACAAAAATGTAGTTTGTAAATAAATGTTATATGCGTATACATGGGGTAAAGTTAAAAATGCAAATAGAAATAAAAATGAGAAGTGTAAGAAGAATTTGTGGTCACACAAAAAACCCACAAAAAATGCAAAAAAAATTTAAAAAAAAAATCATAACTCAATATATAAAAAAATAAAAAAACCAAAATGGACACCCCCCCCCCCTCATCCACGTTCCCAAGAAAAACGATGAAAAGACACAAATGAACAAACAACACAATGATAAACCAAAAAAGACACAACAGATCGCAAAATATAACACATGTAATGACAAACATATGACACAATGTTGAGTTATATAACAGAATATCAAGAAAAAAAAGACACAATCAATGATAAAAATAAACACAAAACACAATGATAAACAAAAAGACACAATTATCTTTTTCACTCAATATTGTGTCTTTTTCGAGTGTTTTTTGAAAACGAGAAATATGGTGGAAACAATTTTGTGTTTTTACATTTTCCCTTTTTATATTAAAATTTGAGTTACGATTTTTTTTTATTAATTTTTTATTATTTTTTATGGTTATAAATCCTTTTCATTTTGACCCATTTGTAAAATAACTTTAACCCACATATACATGTTTATAAAATTGTTTGATAGTGTTTCACTGTTTCCAACTTTATGGCAAGAAAATATTCTCTCTTTTAAATATATTATTTATATATACACACGCTCTTTCCTACTTCCGATTGCTTCTATAGTCATACATATCATGCATGATACATGTGGGAGGACAACATGATACTTACGTGAATGTGTTATATAATAGTTTAGTTTAATTTTTTGTAAATTATAAAACTATATTTATAATATAAAAAAACTAATGATTTTTGCAATAATTAAGTCTACTAAAGAGGAATGCTAGATTAATTAATTAGAATAAATGTGGGAGATTTACAAATTACAACTTTTCTTTTAGTGCAAAATAGAGACAATTCTATATACAGTAGTACTAAATCAAAATGGTCGGTTAGTATCTATTTACAGAAAACATTGTATATGAGCTATTATAATTTACTTAAGTTACACAATTAGTCATTTACATCAACTCAAGTTAAATAACGAGTCAATCGTTACCAATGTTAACTTAAAATGTGCACATGACCATCGACTGTTGCCACCACCTATTGATTGTCACCACTAAACCTCTTCAGCCACCACCACCACAAACATCACCACCTTCATCGCTGCATAACCTCCATCGCCTCCTATGACACCACCATCACCATCGCGACAATCACCGACCGTCTCCTACTGGCAATAAAAAAATAGAAAAGAAAAAAGAAGGGCCCAACTTGAATAACTTATTTCTTTGGACTGACACATTTTTACCCAATTTTATTTTAGTCCAAACAAATTTTAATCCTAACTAAGATGATACTTTTTAAAATAACTCAAATTAACTCAACCCCACTTCAACCTAAAACCCAACCCGAACTAACCCACCCGCCATACAAACCTTACTAAAAACCCAAACTCATCCATCAAAAGTAATGATACTAAAGATTCCCGTGAAACAAAAGGTTTTATTCCAGAATTTGCTTGAACCCACTTTTTAAACCACCCCATAACCAAGAATCACTATTAATATTAATAAGTAATTATTTAAGTTAACGAGCTTGTGATTGAGTGGTGAGGAAGAGAGTTAGTGTTAATGTGACCCAGTTCGATTCCTACTTCCATCATTTAGTTTCGGCGGTCCCAGGTGATGATAGGAGACTAGATGAGTAGGTGACGTTCAATAGTTGGATCCTTGAACTAAACGACTTTTATCTCCCCACACTATCGTGCATTCGGCACGTGTTCACGGGCATTGGCCTTAGGTGAGGGTTTTCCCCGGATCAAAAGACGAGTGTATCTCAATGTGGTGAATTTAGCAGTAGCCCATTTGAAAGATTTGCCGTCCATTCAATAATTAACTAAATAAATATTAAAATGGGGATGTTCTTCATACACCACCCCCATGGTGACTGTCGTATAGACTACGCATGACTGACAAATGTACAGAGTGGACACAGAAAACAACTTTTTGCAGCGTACACGGCCTCCGAATAGCTCTATACGAGTCGTATAGGTCTTCAAAAGCTCGTATAGAGCCTGATACACCACCCATCGTCCACAACTTTCAGTTATTGAAAAAAAGTGTTTATACGCCTATACAAGGCACTAGAAACAAAAAACGACAAATTCTGAAACAAACTGACACGTCTTAAGGCCTGTATAATTCTTATAGGCGAAAAGTGGTACGTGAAGATGTATATGAATATCTCATGTCATAAAATATATTAAAATACAATAATTTTAAATTTTAAAATCCCGTTACACCATAAAATTTCAAATATTTGTTTGTTTCCCGACGTATATTATTTTGAACACATACTATTAAAAACTTATAAAATAATAGTAATAAAACAAATAAATATTATTATTATTATTATTATTATTATTATTATTATTATTATAAATATCCCCTTCTGTCAGCTTTAATAAAAATTCAAACACCCTTCTAACGGCCATATATTATTACTCACATCATCTTCACGGACTCTCACTTTCTCTCTCTACATTTTAACCTAATTATACTCAATCTCTATACACTCACTCAACATCATTTTGACGCCGATTTCAGGTATACTCATTGTGTTCTGTTAATCCATCACTCTCAGTTTGCTGCTTCATTCACTTATTCAGATCCAGCAGTAACTGATTGATGAGATTCGGTTATATTTTGCTAATTTGAAGCAGATTTTAGGTTCTGTTAATAGTTTTTGTTGAATTTATCAGTTCTTGCTGTCGTAATCGCTTATTTAAATCGAGTGGTTATTAATTGAAGAGATTCGGTTATATATTGCTAGTATAAGTTCAATTTGTTTTTACGTTCACTAATCAGAACGTGAAGTCATTGATTTATGAGATTCGGTTGTATATTATTGCTAGTTTAAGCTGATTGATGCGATTCGGATCCAGCAGTAGCTGATTGATGCGATTCGGTTATATGTTGCTAATTTGAAGCAGATTTAGGTTTTGTTTATAGTTTTTGTTGAATTTATCGGTTCAATTTGCTGTCGTAATCGCTTATTTAGATCGAGCGGTTATTAATTGATGAGATTCGGTTGTATATTATTTTGCTAATTTGAAGCAGATTTTTGGTTTTTTTTTTTTTTTTTAATTTACCGTTTCAATTTGTTGTTATGTTCACTAATCAGATTGTGAAGTCATTGATTTATGAGATTCGGTTATATATATTGCTTATTTAAGCTGATTTTAGGTTTTGTTTTAGAGTTTTCTATCAATTAAGTTCAATTTGTTGTTTCGATAGCTGTTCAGATCGAGCAGTTGCTGATTGATGAGATTCGGTTATATGTTGCTATTTGAAGCTGATTTTAGGTTTTGTTTGAATTTGTCAGTTTAATTTGTTTTTATAGTCACTGTTCAAATCGAGCAGTTGTTGATTGATGAGATTTGGTATTGTATTGCTGATTTGAAGCAGATTTTAGGTTTTGTTTGAATTTATCAGTTGAAGCTGTTGTTATAATCGCTTATTCAGATCGAGCAGTCGTTGAATGATGAGATTCGATTATATATTGGTGAATTGTTGATGTTATTGTTTAGGGTTTTTTTTAATCTGCATTTTGTGGGATTGTGATAGCTAATGCTTACCTTGCAAAGATAGTTCTAGTTGTGAACGAGTTGACTCATTGACTCCACCGGTGAAACTAGCACTGTATACTCAATTGTTTGTGATCTGATCTGGAAGTGAATAATTTGTGTTATTTGGATACTGTGATTGTTATTATTATTCAAATTTCTTCTTAAATATTTGTGTGTTAGATTTAAGTTTTTACTTAACTCCAGGTTTACTGACTGCTTCATATTTTTCAGTGAATTTTCAAAAAATAATTTCTTGATTTGAAGACTTAATTGTAAAGTTATGGAGAAGAAGGGAGGAAACACGATTCCAAGTTCACCATCTCAGACTCCAAGGTCTATTGACAAGTCAGCACGAGAACTCAGACATGTAGAAGGAAATATGAGTGGGAAACATGATAAAGAAAAGGGGGTAAATGTTCAGGTTGTTGTGAGATGCAGGTGTGTACTTTTTTCGTCTTCAAGCATAAATTATAAATATAATTCTAAATTTTGAATGTTAGTCTATGAAAAGTTGTATTATTGTGGTGTTTTTGAATGTGTAGACCATTGAATCCTGATGAAGAAAGACTACACACACCAGTGGTGATTACATGTGCAGAAAACAAGAGGGAAGTATGTGCAGTTCAAACCATAGCTAACAAGCAGATTGATAGATCATTTGTGTTTGATAAGGTATGTGTATTTGCCAAATGTCTCTTCAAGCAGTCACCTTTACAGCGACAAAACATGTGTACTGTTTTATCTCTAAAAGGGGAAAGTAGTTAAATCTGTATATGTGTATAGTTTCATGTGCTAATGTGGTACAATATTCATAGGTATTTGGTCCAAAATCTGAACAAAGGGACTTGTATCATTCAGCAGTATCTCCCATAGTTTTTGAAGTTCTTGAGGGCTACAACTGCACTATATTTGCATACGGGCAAACAGGAACTGGAAAAACATACACTATGGAAGGAGGAGGGCGAAAAAAGGTACACTTTTACCCAAAATTGAATGAAACCATGAACCCCTTGTGTTTTTTGTGATTTTTTTCTCCAGAAATTAACCGTCTTTTTTATTCAGAACGGGGAATTCCCAAGTTGTTAGGAACAAAGCGGCGCGCGGAAGCGAAACAGCACACACATGCACAACGATAAACACGCATAAACGAAAATATAAACGACACAAGAATTTAACGTGGTTCGGTCCCCGCGAGGGGACCTACGTCCACGGGCTGCAACTAGGTTTTCTTATTAGCTCAGAACAAAGATTACAATTACATGATGGGATATATATAATAAACAATATTAGGGTTAAACATAATTAGGAACCAAAACTGGGCCTCCTAATAAAACCGGCCCAAAGGCCTTCATAACCCAACAATCTCCCACTTGAAGGCCTTGCGATAAATTCCAGCCTGCCATCCAAGTAAATATAACAATCTCATTCATCCAGTAACTCTAGTAATCTTCAGTAATAGAAATCTACCAAGCCTCCAGTTCCAAGAACAAGCTAAAACTTCAACAAAAGAAGTTCTCCAAGCCTCCAGTTCTCTAGGAACAAACTAAGATTTCTACCAATCCACACCCTGGTTGCATCCGCCCTTCTCATCAGTTACCTAAAAGGCCTATTGAAGCTCCCGAGAACTCCAATCCGGTCATCCCAGACCCAGCCATGACAAAACTCGCCAATGACTCATCCTCAATCTTAACCGACCCTCACTTACTCACACAACCGGCTTCAAAGACTTCCAGAGGATAAACACTCTCCAAATCAGCAGACTATACCAGGAGAGATTTTCACATTCGGATTCCTGGTCCTCCGAACCCAACGTCCCTTTGGAAACGAACCTAGAACACACCGCGTGCTCCCACTGTTGCCAAAACCCCGAACATGTTCAGACCTCCGAATACGCTCAAGCTAACATCACTGTGGCTCTAGGCTTCATGTCTGCAAACTGAAACCCCTTAGCTCTACCCGATTTAGCGAGCCAAGACTTTATAACTCGAAAGTTGGTTCTCTTCTTCCGACGATACAGAGACCGTATCTTCCAAAGTCTTTAACTAAAAGATTCAACAAATGCTTCATTGAAGTGAGTAACAAGAAATAAAGCAAACTAGAATCTTGAACCCAAGAGTCTTCACCGCCTTCACTGAGTCCCAATGCATCAACCCCGTATACATTCTCAAAAGCAGAATTCCAAACCATTCGACATCGACTCTTAAAATGTCTCACCTTTACGCAACCTACCAAGTCGACTATGCCCAGCTCCCACTGTCTCTGTTATCCCAACCCATGCCACACCAACACTCCATGAGATGAACCCCACTCGTACTATCCCGGCAAATAACTTTACCCAACACGAGATCCTGAACCTCTCAAATGGTGTACCACTGATCACCACCAAACAAGATATAACTTTACAATTCCAAACGAACAAGAAGTAATAATCACAGTTTCGAACCAGCTAACAGGCAAACAGCTATAACAACAGTAGAACTTTCATGAAATCAAGCGGTACCAAGGGTTCTATGACCGTACACACGATCAGTTAACTCAAACCCTAACCGAAAGATCATCCAAACGAGCAATAGTTTACATGACTTGCCACTAACCTCATTTTTTTTTTCATTTATGCCGTCACCAGCACACCCGCTGGTTCCATTTTCTCCAAGTTTATCCATCACCAGTACTATATCCAAGTTCACATGACAAACCAATCAACCAAAATCCATAACCGTCAACATTCCGATCATAACCACCTCGTCTTCAGTTATAACAATAACAAACGAGAACAAATCGAAAACAGTGAACAGACACAACAAGGGCACGGGCCATAACTTGACGGTTGTTCAACAGAAAACTGCCAAATAAACCGATTTGCTCTTGCAATAACCGATAAATCAACTAACTGTAAATAAACTATATAAAGTTACCTCAGACTAATCTCTTGCAAACAAATCTGAACCCGAACCTAAATGGTCTTCACAAAACCCGGTTCCCTAATTTACGGTTGATAATAAATAGTCAAACCCTAACTCAGCCTGACAGCCACCAATCTTGACTGTCGATCACTGATGAACACGAACCAGAAATTAACCCTGCGATCTCCAAGAGTTATTCACGGTGACGGACCTACCCAACCCTAATCACCAAAAAACAGATTCGAACCAAAACCTTCTGCGAAATCGTTACCAGTGCAACGAACCGTGTGTCCAACAAGCCAAAGCTCTGATGCCACTTGTTAGGAACAAAGCGGCGCGCGGAAGCGAAACAGCACACACATGCACAACGATAAACACGCATAAACGAAAATATAAACGACACAAGAATTTAACGTGGTTCGGTCCCCGCGAGGGGACCTACGTCCACGGGCTGCAACTAGGTTTTCTTATTAGCTCAGAACAAAGATTACAATTACATGATGGGATATATATAATAAACAATATTAGGGTTAAAAATAATTAGGAACCAAAACTGGGCCTCCTAATAAAACCGGCCCAAAGGCCTTCATAACCCAACAAGTGATGCAGGTGTGATTCCCAGGGCTGTTAGGCAAATATTTGACATATTAGAAGCTCAAAATGCAGAATATAGTATGAAAGTTACATTTCTAGAGCTGTACAATGAGGAAATAACTGATCTTTTAGCTCCTGAAGAGGCTTCAAAGTTTCCCGAAGATAAGTCCAAGAAACCCATAGCATTAATGGAAGATGGAAAGGGTGGTGTGCTTGTTAGAGGCTTAGAAGAGGAGATAGTTTCTACTGCTGATGAAATATACAGAATATTGGAAAAAGGTTCTGCTAAAAGACGTACAGCAGAAACGCTTATGAATAAACAAAGTAGTCGTTCGCATTCTATATTTTCTATCACAATTCATATCAAGGAACGTACCCCAGAGGGTGAAGAGGTTATTAGATGTGGAAAGCTTAACCTTGTTGATCTTGCTGGTTCAGAAAATATTTCAAGGTCTGGTGCAAAAGAGGTATGAAAGTAGGCTGTAATTGTTTTGACCATGTTAAATCTCTTTGTTATTTCCACATTTCATATAAATATATTTAGCGGTGTGTTCAAAGGAGAACCACCAAATACTTGGGTGACCAATATATACACTATCCCTATTATAAATGGATAAAAAAACTTTATTAGAAATTTTCATGAAATCAATTGTTACAGGGTAGAGCTAGGGAAGCTGGTGAGATAAACAAAAGCTTGCTTACACTTGGCAGAGTCATAAACACGCTTGTTGAGCGTTCAGGACACATACCTTACAGGTATTATTAGTTATTTTTCTAATTGATTTATTATTAACACAAATCTGGATGAACCATCTAAATGCTTTATATTTTATTCTTAACAACAGGGATAGTAAATTAACAAGATTGCTGAGAGACGCATTGGGAGGGAAAACAAAGACATGCATAATTGCTACAATCTCCCCTTCAATCCATTCACTGGAAGAAACATTAAGTACTTTAGATTATGCTCATCGCGCAAAAAATATCAAGAACAAACCCGAGGTTAGTGCTGACTACATCAGTTTGTTTGTTAGTTGACAAGCTTCTGCCTATTCAGCATGTGATGACTGGACCTTTTGTTTTTGATGTTTTAGATCAATCAGAAGATGATGAAATCAGCAATGATGAAGGACTTGTATTCTGAAATTGAACGGCTTAAGCAAGGTTGTGAAATTACCTCATCACCAGTTGTTTCTTAAACTCTCACAGTAAGGTAGCCCATACTTAACAATCTGTATACTGTTACTGTTGGTTGACCAGAGGTATATGCTGCTAGAGAGAAAAATGGGATTTACATACCAAAAGACAGATATCTTCAGGAAGAAGAGGAGAAAAAAGTAATTTTCCATCAATTTGCATTTCGCCTGATTGAAATTATTATCTTTCTCTTTGTATTGAAAGTTTAGTGATTTTTTATAATGAAATTATTCAGGCAATGACTGAGAAGATAGAGCGCATGGAACTTGATAATGAATCTAGGGGAAAGGTATATATAAAAGATGTTAAATTTGCCACCTTTTCTATTTTATTTTTAGATTTTTTGTTAATATGGTTTTCTGTCTGTAAAAAAGCAAATGATGGAGCTACAGGAACTTTATAACTCTCAGCAGTTAATAACTGCAAATTTAACTGAGAAGCTTGAGAAGACAGAGGTGTGATATGCTTTTTCCTTTTAGAAAAGAAACTTGGTATGATGTTTTCATTTTTCTGACATTAAAGAATCATACTTTTATTTGCCTTCAGATAAAGCTCTAAGACACTGAACATTCATTATTTGATCTTGAAGAAAAGCATAGACAAGCAAATGTAATAATCAAAGAGAAAGAATTTCTTATCTCCAACCTTTTAAAATCTGGTAAGTCAAACTTTATTCAATCCTTTTAACAATTGATAGCAATGTTTTGTCGTAAGTTAATTATTCAGGATAACAGGAGAGTAACAATATGACAATTTCGTCCCATATAAACTGGTCAACTAGGAATTTGTTATAACGGTCAAATGGATCACAAAAATCAAACTGGTCCAAAGTTAATCATTTGACCCTATTTCTAAAAAGGTGGAAAGAAAGTATTTCGGGTCAACCTGACTCGTACTAAAAGATTACCATTTGACCCTGTATCCAAACTGGTCCAAAGTTAATCATTTGACCCTATTTCTAAAAAGGTGGAAAGAAAGTATTTCGGGTCAACCTGACCCATACTAAAAGATTGCCATTTGACCCTGTATCCAAATTGCATTACCCACCCATATTGCCACCTCTGCTGAGAATACGGATTGTGATAAAAGTCAAAGTTGTCTGATAACAATGGTATTTTTAATATTAACAGAAAAAGCACTTCTTGATCGGGCATTTGACCTTCGTGGGGAGCTTGAGAATGCTGCATCAGACGTGTCTCGTCTGTTCACCAAAATTGGTACGAACCTTAAATTACAAAATTTATAATTTATAAATGTTCTTTCATGAATGGAGCAAAAATTGGCATTTATTTCTTTATCATGTTGACTTTAACAGAACGCAAAGACCAAATTGAAGATGAGAACAGAATTCTTGTCCAACAGTTTCAATCTCGGTTAACCAAACAACTTGACACTTTGCATAAAACTATCGTGGCTTCTGTAACACAACAAGAGCAACAGTTGAAAGGCATTTGTATCCACCAAGACCGAGGTATATATTATTATTTTAGCCAGATAACAAAGTGAGTCAGGTTAACCCAAAACACCTTTTGCCTAAAACTTTCAGGTTTTTATTTAGGGTGTCAAATAGGATTACACATATTTTATTGAATTTCAGTAATAGTTAAATGCTTTGAATAAAGGAATTAGGGTGTTTCTTACGTTTAAAAATTTAATAAATATTTATGGTCTCAGATACAGTTACAAAAATTACATTATTTCAGTAATAATCTAAGTATTCAATTGCAATGTTTTAGAATATTTCAATCAATAATGATACACTTTGGGCAACTTCCGTTCCACTTGACTAATTTAACCTCTCCTTTTAAACTCTTGTGTTTATTTTGCCTTTTTGACCCATTAATATGAATACATTGTGAATTTCTGGGGAGTGTAGGCAACCGAAGAACTTCGAGCTGCCCTAGAGAAACTAAAAACAATGTATGGTTCTGGAATTAAAGCTTTAGACGATATAGCTGATGAGCTTAACGGGAATTCATAGTCAACATTTGAACTTTTGAATTCTCAAGTCTCAAAAAACTCTTCTGCTCTTGGGGAGGTATGCATAACATATTAACTTTTATTCTCAAGTCTCAAAAGTTACAATGTTTACATTAATATGTCATAACTTAGCTTCTGTTTCATTTCCAGCTTTTCAAGGGTATTGCATCAGAAGCTGAAAAACTGCTTGGTGATCTTGAGAGCATTCTCTACAGTCAGGAAAATAAACTAACCGCATTTGCACAAAAACAACGAGCGGTTAGATATATGACAAGTTAAACATAATACTTTTTGGTACTTTTAGTAATGTCACCTTTTACATGTGATATGCAGGCACATTCTAGAGCTGTGGAAACTTCCAGAACAATATCTAAGACTACTATGAACTTTTTTGATACTTTAGATGTGCATGCAACAAAATTGTTGAAGAGGGTCAAACGGTCAATGACCAAAAACTGTTTGAACTTGAAAGAAAGTTTGAGGTAATAAAATCGTGTTTAACTTGTGGTTGTTCTAACATGATTTGGTCTTCTCATTCTATTTATTGTGTCAGGAATGTGCTGCAATTGAAGAAAAACAACTTCTGGAGAAAGTTGCAGAATTGTTTGCAGTTTCAAATGCTAGAAAGAAAGAACTGGTATGGCCAAAACCTACTTTCTCAAAGTGGCAGAATTGTTTGCGTTTTTTTTTTTTTTTTTTTTGGCTGTTTAAAAGACTTTTACTTGTAAGTTATGCTAATCATATTAAACAGGTTAGAACGGCGGTTGATGGTCTACGAGAGAGTGCAGCTAGTAAAGCTAAAAGATTTGACCAAGAAATGGCTACAATGAAAGATTCAAGCTCCTGCATAAGGAATGACTGGATCAATTACACCAAAAAGGCTGAAAGCCACTATCTTGAAGACACTGCAGCTGTTGAAAGTGGAAAAATAGACCTCGATGAGGTTCTTCAAAATTGGTATGCATACTTTTTACTGTTTAGTTTTCTTTCAAAACATATGGAAATAATCACAGAATGGTTTTCTTTATTGATCAATATTGTTGACTTCTTATCAAATGTTACAGTTTGCAAAAGACGAAAATGGGGTCGCAGCAATGGAACAGTGCTCAGGAATCGTTGATCAGTTTAGAGAAGAGCAATGTTGCATCTGTGGATGAAATAGTCAGGTAAAAGATATTTTACAGGTCAAGTTGGAAAATCTTTAACAAGGTACCTAAAAAGGAAATGGAATGGGTCAAACGAGTTAAACTAATCAACTTTTGCTGATGTGTATTCAAATGTGTTCAACGTTCTGTTGACGGGTTGACCCAACCCGTCTTGACCCTCACACAAGTTTCACTCCAAACTTATTTGACCCAATACTCAATCCGACCAATTTCCACTACTTGCGTGCACGTTTCGAGTTATGGATTTCACCAATAAAATTAGCTGTTTTTATACCTTTTTTTAGGGGAGGTTTGGAAGCCAATCAAATCTTGCGTGCACGGTATTCAGCTGCCATGTCATCTGCACTTGACGACACGAGCGTTGCAAGCAAAAACTTACTTTCATCAATCGACCGTAAGCATTTCTTATATAACTTTGCATGTGAATTGAGTAGATTTCAATGTGTTTTTATAATTATGCTTTTACTAATTTATTGACAAAAAAACCATTGCAGATTCGTTACAACTGGACCATGATGCACGTGAAAATCTTGATTCTATCATTGTTCCATGTTGTGGAGAATTAAGGGAATTAAAGGGCGGACACTATCATAAGATCATAGAGATTTCAGAAAATGCTGGAAAAACGTTGTTAAATGACTACGTGGTTAGTTTTCTCATTTTACCTCAAAATCATATAGTAAAATTACTTTTTTGCGCATTCTACCTCCTATTCCAATCCCCTTAAACGACCTGACTCTTTTGTTCATGTTTATTAAGAAAGCCTATTGTAAATATTGGTTAGTTCATGTCTATTTGTTTAAGTATAAATATTACTAAAAGTCTAAAACTATTTAATGTAGAAAAAAACATGAATAGTAAACGAACTTAAAATAATGTTTGTTTGTTTGATAAATGAACAAACTTCCCGCCAAATAATTATTCAAAAACTAAAAATTACTTCGAGCACAATTTCCGACACGACCGAAAACATGACACAGATAATTAGGTTTTGGGTTGACATGTAACCAGTTTAATAAGCGGGTCGTGTTCGGGTTGACCTGCGTTCAATTAAACAAGTCAACCCGCTAACCTGCTTATGGCCCGTTTAACCCATTTTATACAACTTGTTTGACACATGCATTTAGATAAGTTGGTTAAACTATAGATGTTCATAACATGAGTGTGTGGGATAAGGTTGATGTTTTTAATACGAATTAAACTATGAACTGTTTTTGGGTTGAAGAATTCAACCCGATTGACAACTGCACGTATAAAACGAATATATTTAAAAGTACTCTAGCAATTTTTTTCTAATTTTGGGATGATATTATGTTGTGCTATAAAAGGTTGATGAACCTTCATGTTCAACACCGAAAAAGAGGGCATTCAATCTACCAAGCATGAGATCCATTGAAGAACTACAAACGCCATCGTTTGAAGAATTACTGAAACAATACTGGGATTCAAAAACTTCATTGAAGCCAAATGGAGATGTGAAGCATGTGGAGTCTAGACTGCCACTTGCAGCTATTAATTAAGAAACATAAAGATATGTACAAATCATCATTTTACTTCTAGATTCAAAGTTAGGATTTTGAATCTGGACTGTTTTTGTTTCATCGGTTTATTGTAAGAGTTTGTACTATGTAATGGTGTTGCTATCTATGAGTATAACTAATTCAGTGCATCATAATTGGTTTGTTTTTACATTTACTGATTGGTGTTGATTATAAGAATTTGTACTGTGCAATATATAATATCGTTTAGAGTAATTAATATACTAATGCATCGTCTAAATGACTATCATGTAGCAAATTGAAGTTCATGAGGTTTGTTTTTAGTAATAATACTGAACTTAATTCTTAAGTTATTAACGATAAAAAAATTGTGTTGAACTTCGTGTAACTTGTATGCATCCATAATTTGCTTTTGTTGAGACAGTCGCCAAACGTTTACAATTGATTGCGAAACCAACAATCACGAGATAAAGTATAGTCGCAAGTCGCGATGGGTGTGATATAAATGACTTGGTGATTGTCTCGCAAAAGATATCGACTCATGTATTTTTTACAAAGAGAATAATACAATGTTCACAAATACTACAATACGTGTTGATGATATCGCTGTCCCCTCGAGAGACCGAAAAGCATTCAAAATTACTAAAAAAAGAAAAATGAAATTAGAGATGGTTCAACAAATATATGATTCAATAAGCATATCCAAGATTTGTTTTTTTTATCCATCAATCAATATATATCAATTTCATATATATTCTTACAGAAGCATTTGATCGAACATCTTGTAGGCACAAGCTAAATACAGTGTACAAAACAAACAGGATGCATTAATTCATTCCATAATGACAACTTTATGAAACAAATACAATGATAGTCATGAATTATAGAAATATATATATGATGGAGTAATGGTAATTAGTAGTTTACATACCTGGCTTTATTATGAATCCCAAATAGAAGCTTTTGTAAAGCTGATCGATCATTCCCAAGGCAAATCCAGGTGTGGGATTTGGGAGAGGGTGGGCCAGTACTTTCCTTTTCTACTTCTTCTACACTTTTTTCTTAATTCTCGGGAAGAACAATTCCACAACCACAAACTCGAAAGTGAAGGCAGCAGTGTCTCTGGCAGATCTCTTAGCTTTGGGCAGCTCCTAATATGAAGATGTTGAAGGGAGGTGAGGTGTTGCAGGCCACCTGAGAGTGATTCCAACTCCTTAAACTCAGTGATATTTAGACGAGTGAGAGATGAAGGAAGAAGGAAAGTGAAGTTGGCAAATGAAACCACTCCTGACTCATAAAAACCATGTAAATCTAATACAACAAGTGAGGTTGGGAAGTTTTGTAGCCCCCACTCTGAAATTGGCTTCTTTAACCCTCCTATTTTTAGGTAACTTAAATTAGGAGGCCACACACCACATGGGAAGGACTCATCCAGACTTGGACAATTAGTTATCCTCATACTTTTCAAAGATGTGAGACTTTGCAATTGCTCATGAGGAAATGACTTCAGATTCTTGCAGTTGAAAATCGTCAGTTGTCTCAAGCAAAGGCATGGAAGAAAACCATAACCATTATTTGGAATGGATTCTATCTTATCACAACCCACAATTAGCAAGCTGGTGAGATGAGCTAAGCATCCTTCGGGAAACAACCTCAGATTATCACAAAAATAAATGGTCAACGATGTAAGTGAAGCACAACCCTCTATTATCAACTTCTCAATGCTATTGGGACATTTGTAACTCTCCAACCTCGGGCAATACTCGATTATCACTTCTATAAAAGATTCTATGTTAATCACCAGGTCCGCCTCTTTCTCTCCCAATGATACCAAGTTTTTACACCCGGTTAACTTCAACCTCTTTAAATTCACAAGAATTGCATATGCCGCTGCCTCTGATTCCCACAAATTAACGAGTTCATCACACTTGGAAATTCTTAAATCTTCAACTGCCTTAAGATGCTCTAAAACTTTTCCATGGAGCTGAGTAAGTCCTTTAATATTATTCATTGTCAATCTAACAATTGAAGAAGATACACCGACCATACTTCTTAACACCGCTAAAGAACATCCTTCTACATGTAAAACTTGAAGTGATGGTATTAACTCCATTGCCGTTACATCTAGCTTTGGGCAATTAATTATAGACATCTCACGAAGACAAGGAAACAATCCATCTTTGTCACCACCACCAGTTGACCATTCCTCCCAGCTCTCCATATCTATAAATTCCAAAACTTCAAGTGATGGAAATGCAACACCATGCCAAGAATTAGAAGGTCCAAGTAACTCAGAACCCAGACTCTTTATCCCATCCATGCTTTTAACAACCAACTTTTGAAGTGAAGGTAGATGTCCAAGTGTTGGTAAACATGTACATCTTCTACAACCACGTAATGCTAGCCGGGTTAAACAATCAAATGAAGAATCCCCTACCCAACTAGGAAATTTTGTTCCCATATAGTACGCAATCTCGAGGCTTGTCAGCTTCTCGAAAGGTCTTAACCCTTCAAGCACTTCATATTCAGTCTTTTCATTCCGAGAATCATCAAAGACATCACTCCATTCCATTTGCAAATCACAAATTCCCTTCTTTAGTTGTAAGTTTGCCTCCTTTGCGTGTAACACATCTTTCACGTTGTGCAGCCCTTCAATGGAAAGCAGGCCCCGAAGATGCACTAGGTCCTTCAGGTCGGATAATCTGAACTCACCAGATCCTCCAATAATGACTCTGGATAGAGTTTGTAGACCCGTCAACCTACCAAGTCCCGATGGCATCGTTTCTAATGATGAAGTATTAGCAATGTCGAGATGCCGTAGGTTAATTAACTTCAAAGTACTATTTGGCAAGGTAGATAAACTATCACAACCTGACAATAACAAGCTTTGTAGATTAACAAGGTCACCGACTTGTTCGGGTAAACATTTGATCGGAGTGTTTGAAAGATTGAGGTACCGCATATGCTTAAGATTACCAATGGAATGTGGTACCTCTGTAATATTATAATAAGCTAAGCTCAACACTCTTAGGAATTTCATTTGAGGAAGTAGTTCTATAAGAACCTTGTTTGATACATAAAATCTATCCAAGTAATTTAACTGATTAACCGACGTGGTTAAAAATGTTCTCAAGCGTCTAGCTCTCTGTAGTGCCTTGAACTTTTTGTGTGCTCCATAGTACTCACGAATAATTGAAAGGTGGTGGAATTTCTGACCAATAGCTCCATCCTGATCATTAGCATCCAACATAAAAAAAAATTCACCAGCAACAGATCTAGCCAAGTCATTTATTAGGTCATGCATTGAATATCGTGATTTATTGTTGGTTGCATACTGAAAAAATGACCTCGACACTAGCTCTTCAAAACACTCCCCTCCAAAACTCTCCATTAATCTGTCTGGCTGATGCAAAAATCCTTCTGCCATCCATAACAGGATGAGTTCATTTTTGTCGAACATATAATCCTTCGGGAATAAGCAACAATACACAAACATTTGTTTCAAATGTTGGGGGAGATCATAGTAACTAAGCATAAGAGCCGGAAGAATCTCACGTTTACTATCTAAATTCCATATCTCATTATTCAGGAGGTCCTCCCATTCCTCATAACTTGATCTTGTTCTAAAGACCCTCCCAAGTGCTTTCAAAGCCAAAGGCAACTTACCACATTTCTTGACGATATCTTTCCCATACAGTTTAAGTGCTTGATTCAGATCGAGGTTTTGCTGATCAGCTGAGGCGTTCTGAGCAAATAAAGATAGAGCTTCTTCATCAGACAAAAGCTCGAGAGGGTATGTTTGAATAGAGTCCATAACGGATGCAACCCTGGTATTCCGTGTTGTCACAAGAACTTTACTTCCAGGAGCCCCATCATTAAAAGGGCGTTGGAGGACTTCCCACTCTTTACGGTTTTCGTTCCAGACGTCATCTAGAACAAATAGGAACCTTCTCTTCGAAAGTTTTTTTGTAAGAGCCACTTGAAGCTGATTTAGAGTTTCAAATTTTCGGTCATCCCCACCAACATCTTTAAAAATGGCCTTGCTAATATTAAATACATGAAACTCATCAGAAACACAAATCCATGCCTTGAGTTCAAAATGATCCTTTATTCTCTCATCTTTATACAAAAGTTGGGCAAGAGTGGTTTTTCCAATCCCACCCAGACCAACTATGGACACGACACTGGCATTTTTACTACTTGAAGCTTCACTGGCCAACAACATCCCCACCACTGCCTCTTTATCGCCTCTCCGCCCTATAATTTCAGAGTCATCAACCAGTGAAGTTTCTTCCAACCCTCTTCTGGCTTTGTTTGGCCTTAATCCAATCTTATCATTCAAACCCAAAAGATTTTTATCGTCAACTAGAGCACGCAATTTGGTCGTAATCTCATCTAGCTTAGAACTCATCTTATGACCATACTTAAGAGCCTGAAATTTTGTTGGAATGAACTTTAATACCTTACTCGTCTTGTTGCTAGTGCCGGCATCAGATTCTTGATTCAACTTCTGACGCATAGCTTCGGTGGCCAGATCATCGAGTACATCATCTATTTCATAAGCCAAGTGTTGGAGTCTGTCTAGCCACAACTGAATAGGTTTTTGTTGTATGTGCTTCTGACCTGCATCGACCAGCACAGCTTGGATCTGGGTCAATTTGCTACTCCATTTGTCGAGCTCGGAATAGATTCCTACGGACCGAGCCAGCTTGATCAAGTCACCAGAGGCCAGCTTCTCGAACAACACGGTGATGAATGCTCCAATAAAGAGTTCAGCAATAGCCATTGGAAAGATAGTTTGGTGTGAAAAATGAATATGGTTTGGTATGAAAAATGAAGATGAAGTCAAGGGATAAAGAGATTGAATTTGTGTGGATGATTATGAGAGTGGACTTCAGGTCTACGTTTAAAGTCTCCCCTCCATGTGCACTTGTCTTTTACAATAATATTTATCACAATAACAAAAAATAATTAAAAGTTGTAGGTCCCGAAACCGGATCCGACAACGAACGGCTTTGTTCTTGATAAACGCTCAAGACGGGTGCGGTAAATCAAACGATCGAACAAATATATAAAGATAATATAAATGAACGATCTCGTTATCGGTTGGAAGATTTAATATATTAAACACGAACCGACCCACCCAAGGTGAGCTCCCCTTGGGTGGATGATTTACACCATACAAAACACACACTAAAACTAGCAACATAAGGCTCTATTTATAGCCAAACAACTAACATTCTAGAAGCTTTTCAGTTAAATATATAACGGGTTTCATACTTTGATATCGCAAGTCACATCTTTGGCCTTACAAAAGTGTCATATAAAATTGCATAGTATAAATTATTTCCATGTTTAGAAAGAGAATTGATCCGAGATATATATGTTGGCCATTCTGTCTTCTAAATGGTCAGAGTTTTGATGTTCGGGTCCAACTTTAATCGGTTGTGGTTAGTTTGGATTAGTGCAATCGGGTATTCATTAGCTTCAGGACGGATTGGCAATCAGTTGCGATTCAAAACAACATACCTAGTCACTTTTAATAATAATTTTTTCAATCTTGGTATAATTTTTACACGGTATCAAGAAACCGCATCTGAATCAAACAAATTATAGTAAAGATATATCCTTTTTTATAACTATTTTGGCATCTAGGTATCTAGCCGCAACCATAAAATTCCTTAATCAATGAGAGAATTATACTAAAGAACCAGCGTTTTTAATAATTAACAATGTCACTATACTTTTCGTGTTTTCATTGATAGTAGCAGGATTATATTAGCTATATGGGTTTTAAACAGGTCGTGTTTGCGGGTAACTGGTTTAACCCAGCACGTGAACCTGAAAATCGTGTTAGACACGTGAACCGAATACGAAACACATTCGCGGGTTAACCCGAACACAATCCGTTTGACCCAAAAGTTTATTTTATGTTATTTTAGTATAGCCTGCGATAAAAAAACAGAAGGGGGGGGGGGGGGTAATAGAAGTGTAAATAAATATAAATATATCTTGCTGACAAAATACACACATGAACATCGAGAGAAATGCCAACCATTCGTTTTTCCATCGACATTGTCAATCCTCTGTGTCAAATGTTTCTAGGCGGCCTGATTAAAAGAAAAAAAATTTTAGAAAACATAAGTTTAAAAGCAACACTACATTACTATCAAAATTTCTTTTCAAATGATGCCTGTCAAAGAAAAAGGAATAAGATGAGCATGCATATAGAATCATGTTCTTATTCAATGATAATACTAAAATTCCTCTTTAACTATAGACATGTATATGTATCTCTTGTACATAGACATAATCTCAAACTCAAGCTCACAACTGACTTTGAGACATTGTAGCTAGTAACAAGTTGCTGCATGTAGTTATAAATGGCTCCAGTAACACACCTGCTATTTGTTACTCTAGATGAGTCATAACAGTACTACTAAAAAATTGGCCTAAGGCAACTTTTATTTTATAAAAAAAGCTGCGTCAGATGAAGTTGCATTATTGTTAGATAATACAACTGTTTCTTTCAAATGCAATGTTTTAAAAATGTTGCATTTTAAAGAAACAGTCGCGCTATCTGACAAAAAGGTTGTATTAGGTCTAATGCGACTACATCTAATGCAACTTTTTTGTAAATTAATGAAACGTTATTATTATTACTATTAAATTGCTTTTATTAAGGGATTTAAGGCTTCCAATTTGAAATTGCAAGAACTTGTTGTCATAACAGCTTTAACAGGAGATAATCTGTATCAGATGCAGCCTTATTTTTAGGATCCCATAGCTGCAAACACGAAACCAAAATAATAAAATTCGCAAAACGACAAATTAAACTACTTTTTTTTTCCTAAATAAGGTGTCAATATATAAACCTTATTCACAAGTGCATATATAATATAAGTAGATGTTTACCTATATATATAAAAAAAGCCTAACTATAGGCTGGAAGTTTATAAATATTCCGGCATATGCATAGTACAACTCAAGCAACAATTACTGCAGGTTCTAGGCGCGGTTAAACACGTTAATAAACACATGAAGTGCATGACCCAAGCTACCAAAAGTATATTGCTTATCATAAAATGTTAGCCTATAATGGATGTTTCATTTGAAATATTTCCAGAAAAGAAAATGAGCATACATGAGTACATGACGCCATTCACTACCCACAGAGCTACAACACCATAAACATGCCTGGTAATTGCTTTTAGTATAAACACTATGTGTGCAATAAGAGGATGTTAGTTTCATTAAAATTGAATACTAAGATCCAAAAAATAATCAGTCCATTAATTCCAACTAGGTAATAAAGATGAATTGACAAATTATTTTACAAATTCAAATAAAAATAATAGTAAGTCTAGTCCATTAAAATTAAATATAAGCCCAAATCCTAATTACATCAGTTACAACTTACATATAAAAAAATAGAGAATTAAATATATTTCCTCATATTTTAGCTAGGATTGGGAATCCTTGACCGAACCAAAAGTAACATCTTTCAAAGCAGCCGGTTGTGACCCAAACTCATACCGATCCATACAAACCAATCTGATCTGTCTGTTTTGCCAGCTATAAAAGATCATATGTAGCAATTTTGTCCCGTTCGCTTATAAATGGGTCAAACATTCAAATACATCTTTTTGCTAATGGGTCAAATGGGTTAAAATTGCTAAAGTCTGTTGTTTTATTTTTTTTGAAAGGCAGCTATAGTCTGATTTTTTTAATTCACTTGAAAGGCAGCTAAAGTCTATTAGTAATTAAAATAATAAACTTTTTATCTCAAATATTAAAGTAAGTATTATTATAATATTGTTTTATAAAAAACTAAGGCATCGTTAATAATTAAGAGATATATATACCTTTTTAGTAGAAACTACATAAAAGTGTGCCAGCATGTTACAAGTCATAGGCTAACTTGGTTAGACCTGTTACCTAAAACCGAATAGCACAACTGTTGCGAAGGTTTTAGCTTATAATCCCCTTCAAACATTTAGACGCTAACAAATTTTATGATTGTAAAATATAGCCTAGTACATTGCTCACGCAATGCAACGAGTTTGTGAGACATTCACTAATTTCATTTTATCACGATAAAACAGTACGTTACTGGCACTTAATACAACCAAAAGACAAAACATGAAAAAATAAAATAATAATGGATCCAAAAGGATATCAATTTATACAGAAACACTCAACTTGAGTGTGTGCACTTCATAGCATCTGTGTAGACTATAGCAAAAATATTAATTAACATTAGTTGACTTTAAAAGTCAACTGTATTATTTAAAGTAATTGTGTTTAGCTTTTGTAAAAAACTGTTTAAATAAAGACTACAAGAATCAATATAACTAAATGAGTTGATGTGAGAATGTAAAAAGCATGTAGGAATTCTAAACTTCAAAACTACAAGTCCTTTTTTAAGTTATATACATGTGATCCATCAAGTTTACCAAAATACCCTCCAAACAAAGAGATCGACGCAAAACATCACAGGCACAAAAAGGTAAAAACTTCAATTCGATCAAGTTTACAAAAATCCCTCTTCAGCGGGTCGTAAGTTTTTATGTATAATATATATAATAATATTATATAATATAATATAATAAACGTAAGTTTTTATGTATAACCTTAGTTGAGACGAGAAAATGAAGAAGTTTTTATGATCAGGTAGAAAGATGATGTCGGAATAACTATTTAAAGAACTGATTTATAGCTTAAGATGGATTTAGTACATGTCAACCCTTTAATAGGCATTTTCATTTACAAACTTGTTCAAAATGTTAAGTTCCATACAAATAGCTTATAAAAAGGGCCGGCTCTAAGGTTGGGCACTGTGGGCGCCAGGTTGGGGCACATTTTTTTCAAAGGCACAAAAATTTTTAAAAATTCCCGGAGTTATATATATAGAATATCTGAACACTTATAATCTCACTATTTTTATAATAGTCAAACACTTTTTAGACCCCATTTTTTTAAATTACCTAAAGATTTATAGGTCATTAAAAATTAAATATTGAAAGAGACCCGTTACTTTTTATTAATCAATAAAAGGTAAATGAATAGAAAAAATGAAATGAATAGGCGGGATAACAATAACGTTGACTTCGAACACCAATAGTCACAGTAGCAAATGCGAAAAGGAGTTTTTTGAAATTGTAGTTATTGAATTCTTGTTTACGATCCACAATGCATCGTAGAGATCGTTTTCTTGAACAATAGAGAAGGCATGCACCGTATTTTAATTGAACGCTAAACACATTTGTTTGACGGAGCAACCTTCATGCATTTCTTATATTTATTTTGTGAAAACCTAAACTGATATGTTATATTCAATGAAGTCATATCATGGATCCTTTGTGACATTGCTTTCTTATATTAAGTAATGCATATGTTTTTAAGTTTATCTTACAAATTTCAGATTAGTTTTCATATCATGACATGTTTTGTTATCTTTGCAGGTGCCGCAATTACAAGTCATTTGAACTTCATGTTGGGTAGAACTTTAATTGTTGATGCCCTAGGATTTTATGTTGGATTGTTAAGACGTCTTTTAGTGTAGGCGTTTTGATGATGTAGATAATGAATTTACAAACTCTCTGTGAAGCGCCGGCTTACACATAATGAATGTGAATTTGGGGATTATAATACTAACCCAGATTTGTAGACTTGTAGTCTAATATGTAACTTTATTCCCAGGCCACCAGGCCAAAGCAGCAGCGTGTGATTTGGGGGTTCATGCGATACGTATTTTCTGAACGCGTATTTATGCACAAGTAGCAAAAATACATTTAGATTTGATAAACCTTTACTGTCATTGTTTTAGTTTCATATTTGTGGTTTATTTAGTTTGTACCTTATATTTATGGATGACTAACTTTGAAATGCAAATGGATTTTATGTATGGACCTATAATATTCATATTCTGAGGCATCCTACGGTTAGTGACTATGAGATCATGTTTTTTAGTATACAAAAATTAATACCAACATTTGGGGTCTCAAAATATGAGTAAATGAAAGATATTTAATATGAGAAATTATTACAGTTTGCCGGGGCATTTCTGCCCTTTATTGTTTAAACTATTACACCGCACCCATTTGGCTCATGGTAGTTTAATATTGATATATAGGGATGAGATCGGTACAATACCGGTACCGACCGGTCCCGAAAATCGCAATTTTTTGGTACCGGTATCGGTATCGAAATCTTCGGTTTAGTACCGATACCAAAGGTAAAAAATTTAGGAAATACCGGTACCGGTCCCGATACCGAAACTCAAAACTTTGACACTGATTTGATACCAGTATCGATTTCGATACCAGTACCGAATTTGCTCATCCGTATGTCACAAACACTAAGCAGCAGATGTCATTTTCAACCTACCTAAAAGAAGAAAAATTTAACTTTTATCTCACCTAAATATGTTATTTTCATGAACTCATTAAAAACTAAATTAAAACAATACCAAACACAATAAAATCACAGTCACACAAAATCTTTAACACGTCAGACACTAAACACGTCATCGTCTTCATCTTTATTATTATTATTATTATTATTATTATTATTATTATTATTATTAAAACCCTAATTCCCAAATCAAACTACACAGATCTCTCAATCAAACCCTAATCCTCAAATCAACCACTCAATCACTCAATTCCACACTCCAATTTCAACCTCCACTCACCAATTCCTCACGATCTTCTCACCAGAAGCTCAATTGATGATATACAAACAGTAATGGCGGATCCGCCACGTGTCTGCCGAGTACTATCATTATCATCATTATTATCATTATTGTTGTTATTGATTGTTGGTGAATTAGGGTTATGTTATTGTGATTGAAAGCATGCTGAGTGTGCTGAGAGTGCATTTGCCGTCTGAGATTCCGATTGTCGGCTGCGAGCTTTCACCGTACGTGCTGCTTCGTGGCGCTGATCAGACTGTGTTTGCGGATGATGTGGCGGAATCTGCGCCGGTCGACGGGCAGTTCTTGAGATATAAGTGGTTAGTTGTTTGTTTGTTATGTGGTTTTAACTGAATTTGGAAGTTTTATACCAGTTAATGCTTGTTTAGAGTGTGAAAGATTGTTGCTTTATGGTGTGTTATGCATTAGTTTGCTATTTAAAGATATTAAAGTTTGTTACTTGATGTGATTAGTAGTGTTGTAGTAATCGCTAGTCGGGCGGTGGGGCCGGGACTAGCGATTAATTGAGATTTTTACAACCATGGTCATTAGTACGATTAGGGAAATTTACCTTTTTTGGGAGTGTATACTTTTGTTTGCCTTAGTATATTATCTTTGCTTTAGAGCATGTTTGGGATTGAGTTTGAAAAATGCTTATTGGCTTATTTGTGTTTTCAAAAAGCCAATAAGTTAAAATGTGTTTGGCAATCACAAAAATCTTTCTTATTTTAGCTTTTTGAAAGGGTTAAAAAGCAGTTTTCCGAAAGCCCCAAATCCTGGCTTTTCAAAATGGCTTTTTGAAAAGGCAAATAAGCCAATAAGCATTTTTTCAACTCAATCCCAAACATGCTCTTAGTGTTGTGTGGGCATATAGACCTTTTAGGGTAGTGTATAGGTACTTGCGTAGGGTTTAGTGCTTTTTTTCATCTATTTGTTGTTTTGTTTGTAGCTACTATTTGGTAGTTTACAACTTTCAGTATTAGTACTCATGCATGATTGTTTGTGTTGTCTTTCTTAGCTATGTTTTATGATATATGGATTACTAGACTATACACTACTAGTAGCTTAGCTATGTGTGAGATTATAGAACCAATAATACATTGAGAAATGCAAGAACCAAATACGCATAAAACACTTATAAATTGTGTATGGAAGATAATCGAAGTACTGGGAGAAAGAAATTGTGGTGGTTATGTAACTGTCAAGTGTATCACATTCAAAGCACCATATACAAATGCATTATTCGATTTATGCAGTTTTCAACATATTATTGGTTCTGAAATGAATGCCCCTCTACCAACACAGCACCAAGTTTTGTCCAAGAATATAAAACGTATTGCTGTTTGGTCTAGTACTTGCAGTAACTTAGGACACTACCGTAATTTGGTTTCTTTTATTGAATGCATCAGTGGTGGTAAAATGTTGAAGGATATAGATTTAGAGCATTGGCTAGTATCTAAACCATAATTTTAAGCTATATTAGTGTATCACCCTTTTACGGGCAATCGGATCATAGTATGGTAGTTTGTAAATTTTGGAGTAAAATTTCGATGATAGTCAGTAGTAACATGAAATATGAAGTTTTTGTGCTATAAAAACTTCATGTTTATAGTATAATTATACGTTTATACTGATAAAAAAGTTTAAATGACAAGTTCAGTTCTTATTGTAAGTTATAACAAAATTTCATATATATTTACTAGATTTCTTGCTTCATTTGTATTTTATTATTATTATTTTTTTTTGTATATTTTCTGTATAGGTATTTAACAATGTTTATTAGTAGCCACTTGCCACATGGAAAGAGTGGTTTCTTTGACATAGAGATTTATGTTTACTGTTTAATACAAGTATAGAAATAAAAATTTTAAAATGATCAATTCACCCTTTGCATAACCAAAATTTATAAATTTTTACTATTCTGTAAGTATTGCCATAGATTTCTTACTTCATTTGTGTCGTTTTTTTGTTTTGACATTTTTCAATTAATTATTAGTAGTCACAAGAAGGGAGATTTTTATATAAAAAAGTCCTCTTTAAATTCGCCCTAGATTTTCTACGTAATTTGAGTTTTGCTATTTAGAAATTTGAAGGTTTTTTACATTTATGAGTATCCTCATTAGAGGTTTATTTGCTATAAAAATATCATCTTTAGTACAAGTGTAGGCATAAAATGACTAATTTACCCCTTATTACCAAGTTTCAGGGATTCTTACCCACATTTCACAAAACACCTCTAGATTTTGTCATTCGTTCAAACAACTAATCATCTGATTGCTACAAATTTTCACAACAGAAAAACACATATTTTAGCAGTCTCATCTAATTTTGCAGGTATCGTATACATAGTGATAAAAAAGTCACAATCTGCAGCATACATCCATCAGAACAAGCTACTTTACAATGTGTAGGTTGCGTTAAGGCTAAAATACCCGTTGCTAAAAGTTACCATTGTTCTCCTAAATGTTTTTCCGATGCGTGGCAACACCATCGCGTTCTTCACGAACGCGCCACAAGTGCCGTTAACGAAAACGGAAACGAAGAAGAAGAAATATTTGGCCGATTTAATAACAACAATAATATTATTAGTCAAAGCTTATCAAACGGTGTTTCCACACCGTTATATCCTGCAGCTGTGACACATAGGAACGGTGGTGAAACATGGTTTGAAGTCGGGCGGTTAAAAACTTACACACCAACCGCCGATGATATTGGTCACGTTTTGAAGTTTGAATGTGTGGTGGTTGATGTTGAGTCAAAGTCAACTGTTGGATCAGCGAATACTTTACTGACGTCACGGGTGATTCCGGCTCCGTCACCGAGTCCACGGCGGTTGGTTTCGGTTAGTAACGCTGATGTGGCAGTGGGGAGTTTGGATTCGGGGACGTTTACTGTGTTGTCATATAATATTTTGTCGGATACATTTGCTACGGGTGATATGTTCAGTTATTGTCCTTCGTGGGCCCTTTCTTGGCCGTATCGTAGACAAAATTTGTTACGAGAGATTGTTGGATATCGAGCAGATATTGTTTGTCTTCAAGAGGTAGAATTTTGATTATTTGATGTTTTGATTATGGAGTTAAATTTTGATAATCGTTCTCAAAGGGTCAAATAAGACTACTAGTTGCGAATTTACTTCCTTTGAAACTATTTCAGTATTTTGAGAGACTTTTCTGTACAATCTCACAACTAGTAATTCTTTTGTTTACAATAATGTTGTTTTTTGCTCATTTAGGTATTATTTCTTAAATCAGAAATTTATAAATGCTCAAAACAATATTTTTCTTTCTGAATCTGTGTCAATTTTAAACAGGAACTTTTTTCTTGTTTTAGACTTAACATAACTGGTTGAAGGGTAAAATAAATATGTTTTCTTTTTAATCTGATTTTAGAGATTTTTTTTGTACCATCTCACAAGTAATAATTTGTTTTGTTTACAATAATGTCCCATTTAAGTATTATTTTCTTAAATAATCAGAAATACTCAGATATTCAAAACAGTTGATTTATTACTAACTTCCGAAGAGTAAAGTGGCCTTGTTTAGACTCAACAAAAATGGTTATTGAAGAGTAAACATGTAAAATAAGTATTTTTACCCCTTTTTGATTCTAATCTGAGATTTTTTCTCCCATCTCACAAGACACGTGCCCCTTTATTTTAACAATAATGCTGTTTTTTGCACATTTTTGGTAATATTTTTTCTAAATATTTAGAATTCGTCAAAATACTTACGGTTGATTATTTATTATTACAACTTTAAACAACAGAAGCACATCCAAACACAATCTTTTATGGCTCATTTCATTGCAGTTGAATATTTGATTCTGATATGTTACAATGACAATCATTTTAAATGTGCACATTTCTAAGTTGATTTTGATGGTTAAAAAGCTAAGCTAAAAATGCTTTAGCTTTTTTTCAGATTCAAAGTGATCATTTTGAAGAGTTTTTTGCACCTGAGCTCGACAAACATGGTTATCAGGCTCTATATAAGAAGAAAACAACCGAGGTATGTTTCATACTTATACTTTTATTATTGTTTTAAATACTTTTATGAAGTTCAGATTTATAGGTAGTAAATTTTTATTTTAACAAATGGATAAAACCATTTAAGAAATTAGGCCTGCAAATGAACCACACGAACACAAATAGGGCTTATTCATGTTCGTATATTTAACATTAACCTAACGAGAACGAATGTTCATTAAGAAAATAATGTGGTCGTGCTCGTTTATGTTTGTTCGTTAATATTCTAAATGAACAATTTACCAACATAAACCAACATCACCTAAAAGTAAACGTGAAATTATTATTAAAGTCTAAAATACCATTATCTCTACATCCTGTATTTCAATAGTAAACAAAGATATCAAAACAAAAGGTTTTAAAATATGAAATTTAAATTGATTTCTCAATTAACATAGTAATGAATGAACTTGAATGAATATTTAATAGAACGTAAATAAACAAGCATAAATGAATCTATATAAACTAAAGTAAATGAACGAATGTAAACGGACATTCACAAACGCAAATGAACGAACAAGACATGTGCTAATGTTTGTTTAATTAAATGAACAGAACTTTCCGCTGAATGGTCGGTTCATTTACAGGCCTTAGGCCTACATTAAATGGATTTTTCTTATAATAATGAATTTCTTTTTTCAATCATATTTAACTTATGTATTTTCAACAATTTGAAAATGGATAAAAAAAGTTCATTATTGATTCTTGTGATTGTTGTTTGGTTGCAGGTTTTCAATGGCAGTGTTATGACTATCGATGGATGTGCTACATTTTTCCGTCGAGATAGGTTTTCACACGTCAAAAAATACGAGGTATAAAATATATATTTGCATTATTTTAGTAACATTTTAGCACCATTGATATACTAATTAAATATAGGTCTGAATTTGCAGGTTGAGTTTAATAAAGCTGCACAATCTTTAACAGATGCTTTAGTTCCCAGTGCTCAGAAGAAAACCGCTCTAAATCGGCTTGTTAAGGTGTCTTTCTTATCATTCTTGTAATTCATTTTTTTTTTATTTTTGCTTCTATTTATTTTTATATAGTTTTTATGATGTGTAACAGGATAATGTTGCATTAATTGTTGTTCTAGAAGCAAAGTTCAGTAACTACGGTGTTGATAATCCTGGGAAACGACAACTTGTTTGTGTGGTATGACATGGCATTTTATGTATCTTTTTAATTATTTAAATTTTTCTTAAGCTTTAACATTTATTTATATATTTATTTTTTATGGTGTGTAGGCAAACACCCATGTGAATGTTCAACAAGATCTAAAGGATGTTAAATTATGGCAGGTTATTCTTTTAACCTCTAATTATAAAAAATAAACAGCTTTAGTTAATAGAGTTAATTACACGAATGGTCCCTGTAGTTTGCCCATATTGCAGACCAGTCCCCACTTTTTTAAAATTACGCGTATAGAAATTAGAAAATGAATGATTGAACGTGTTCGTGTTCGTTTTCTAATCTTCATTCATGTTTGTGTTTGTTCGTTAAGAAAATAAACATAAATGAGAGTTTTGAACGAACACCTATCAAAAGTAAATGTATTCTTAACTCTTAAGTCCAAAATACCATGATCATTACATCCAATAGTTTAAAAGTAAACAAAGATATCCAAAGGTTTTTCAAATACGAAATTCCAATTGATTATGAATTAATATTAGACATTAGTAATGAATATATTTGAACCAATATTTAAACAAACGAACATGATTGATATATAGCCAAACGTAAATGAGTGAACAAGACATGTATTCATGTTCGTTCGTTTAGTTAAATGAACAAAAAGCCATGTTCATGTTCATTTGTATAAAACGAACGAACATGAACAAGAAAATTCGTACGTCTGTTCGGTTTAATATAAATGAACAAAAACGTACGAACCCGTTTGTGTTCGTTCGGTTCGTTTACAAGCTAGCCTTCATCCACTACAGGGACCATCTTTGTTACGGTTGAGTGATGTAGTTAACTCTAGTTAATTATATTAATTTCAGGTTCATACTTTATTAAAAGGTTTAGAAAAGATAGCCGCGAGTGCAGATATACCAATGTTAGTTTGTGGAGATTTTAATTCGGTTCCTGGAAGGTTTGTTTTGTATTTACTTAATATAAATTTTAATTATAATCATTGTTTAATTTCATGTAATATAAATTGTTAAAAATGACCATTTTGAATTTTGCAGTGCTCCTCATGCACTTTTAGCAATGGGGAAAGTTAACCCGATGCATCCAGATTTAGCAGTTGACCCGCTCGGGATTCTTCGACCCACCACTAAATTGACTCATACTTTGCCTCTGGTAATATAAATATTCAATTATTTTTTTAATTTTGTTTCTTCAAAATACTTTACTTTCATAAAATTGTATTACAGGTTAGTGCGTATTCGTCTTTTGCAAGAATTGGGAGTTATGAGCAACAAAAGAAGAGAGTGGACCCCACTACAAACGAACCGTTGTTTACAAATTGCACACGGGATTTTATTGGTACCCTTGATTACATATTTTACTCAGGTACATATTTTATTGCCACTCTTTATTATTATTATTATTATTATTATTATTATTATTATTATCCACATTTTATTCTTTATTTTATGAGTTTTACATATGATGTGTTTTTCAGTCGACAGTTTGAGTGTGGAATCTTTGTTGGAGCTTTTGGATGAAGATAGTTTAAGGAAAGACACAGCACTACCTTCACCCGAATGGTCTTCTGATCATATTGCATTAATGGCTGAGTTCCGTTGCAAACCTCGTGCTAGACGTTAGTTTCATTTTTAGGCAAGCATTTATTACTTCAAATATATACCTTTTTGATTTCTTGATTCCGAAAGGGTTGGTTGATCATATTGCATAAATATTAAAATTTTCACTTTTAGTCCTCCGCCACAAGTCTAAGATCATGCATAAACGTAACGTATCAAGAGCATCTTAGTTATTTCACGCCACTTATCAGAAGAAATTAACTATCCATTCATGTCACGGACCAAATAAATTACGTTTATGCATAAGTTTGGACTTGCGTACTTTCTCGTACTTGAGGACCAAAAGTGAAATTTGGACATACCATAGGGACCATTCGTGTAATTCTTTCTATATTTTTATTACCAGTATTTGGTAAAAGAAAAAATACTAAAGGATTATTAACATTGGAACCCCTAAGTCGACTTGGTTGACTCATTAATCTTGTGTATCGGTCATTACAGGTTCGGTCAAAAAGCAAAATCTTGAAGATAGAAGTTAAGAAAAGAAAAAAAGAGAAAGCAATGAACAAAAGGTAAGAAAAGTAGATCTAAAGGTGTTAATTGATCTACTATTGTATCATGTTTATTTTACTACCCTTTTTTCATATACATGTCTTATTTGTTTTTGTTTCTTCTTTCTTTTTAATAGAAAGATAATTTATATGATATCCTTGGTTCAATATAATAGCTCACGGGTCGAGTTTGATTTTGAATGCATTATTGTTTATGCTCAATTTTTTTTTCTTCGGATTTTTTATTTTTGCCCATAATTTTATCTTTTATGTTTATACCAACTTGCATGTCCTGTCCTTAAACTAAGGAAATTACCGAAAGCTTCCTTTATTTCAAAAGTTGTAATACATTAAGTTCTTTAACTTTTTGTAAATGTGTTACAACATTTGAAATAAAGACAGCCTATGTAGTAGTATTCTTGGTTTTCGGATGAGACCTGCAATTTTTTATAAACATAAATGACTAAATCTGCACCTGTTAACTAATATGAAGTTTAGGGAGTTTGCAAAATAATGATGTAGACGATATTATACTTTATAGTTATAAGATAGGTGAAATGATTTTGTGTATCTACTTTATTTTCACGTATTGTTAAAAACGCTTTAAAATATACAAGTTTGTTGATAATCTAGTTTACCTATTGTACACGTGCGTATTTACTATTTAGTAGCTGTATAGGTAAAAACAATTGAATTAAATCGGCACAAATAAAACATGGTAATTACTAAAATCATACAAAACTTGAAAAATTAACAAATTACAAACACACTCTATATTACCAGTTCAATTTTTTTTTACCATGATATCGATGAAGCAATCTCATAATTGGTTCTAATATACGATTCAAGCTAATAACGTTTCCCGATAAAACTCGAATATGGATTCTAGGAATTTGTTTAAGGAAGTTGAGGTTCTGTGGCTGCTGGTTTTGAATTGTATAGTGGCTGCAAAGCTTTTACAACAATTGTCATAGTTGGCCTGAAATCTGCTTCATATTGAACGCATAATGCTGCGACTGCTGCCATCTGAGTATCCCAGACACAGGAAAGAAAACGTTAGCGAGTTAACCAGTTTTAATTAGTGTAAAAGTGAGTGGTTGGTAATCAGTAGATATGAAACAAGTTTGGTAACGAGTCAAAATGGGTCGGGTCAAATTGGGTTTTAGTCTACATGGGTTGGGTCAGATGGGTTTGAGTCAACACAGGTCATGTCAAGTTGGGTTTGAGTTAAAATGTTCGGGTCAAATCGGTCCTGAGCCAAAACAGGTCAAGTCAGGTCCCAGATTCGTATAAGCTAGCGGCTAATGAAATTTGGGTTGAGAAAAATTGGATCGGGTCAAATTGGGTTTGAGTAAAAACGAGTCGGGTCAAGGCTCTGTATGAGATTACTATTATTTTAGTTATAAATAAATAGTGTGTATTAAAAGACATTTTGATTAAACTTTTTTTTCCTTTTCTTTGTTTTGTGCCTTTAAAAATAATTATTATATTTTAATAAAACTACAGTTTTCGACATATTGATCCAATGCATTAGGAAGACATTTTAAGCGACTTTTGGCCCATTTCACATATTTCCTTTTAAAAGTAAAACATAGCCCGAATGAAAATAATAAAAATTAAACAAAAAAACAGAAATATACCTTAGCGGCCGCCTTTGGAGGGTAGTCGGTATTTAACTTCGGGTCAACACATTGCTTTACTTTATCCTCACTTAACCTTGGAGTTGCCTGTTACAAGCAAGATCTCATTCATAATTAGCATTGAAGCTAAAATGACCTATTTGTCCCTAAACAGTATTAAAGATTATCAATAGCAAGTAAAAAAGACACACCCAAGTTACAAGACTTTGTTGCCCTTTTGGCATTGTGTGGTCAACTGGTTTTCTTCCACACAAAAGTTCCAGAAGAACGACTCCAAAACTATAAACGTCACTTTTTTGAGTTATTTGCCCCGTCATTGCATACCTGAATCAAAATATTATATGTTATGTCCAAACACTAACGGGCCGTAAACGAACATTTTTAAGTGTATGCTTTACTGCAATAATTTTTTGCCAGAAATAAAAGTGTCGCGGGTCAATCCAACTTTAAGAAAAATAATGTTTTCAGTTGTTGACCGCAACTTGTTTTGGCCCGTTTGACCAAACACTAACGGGCTGAAAACAAATTTTTAACGCATATAACCTCTTAAATTGTTTTTTTAAGATGCATTCATATTTTACTCTAATAATTATTTTATACAAAAAAATAATAAAAAGTGACACAGGTCAACCCAACCTAAAAAGAAAATAGTCGTTTTGAGTGTTTGATCAAAACTGATTTTGACCCGTTACCCAACCCACGCATATCAACAGAAACAAATACTTACTCTGGAGCATGATATCCAAACGTTCCCAAAACTCGAGTCGAATGTAACCGAGCTGCAGCATCAGACGACTGATTGCTCAAATTAAAATCAGCAATCTTTGTATGGCAATCGTTAAATAATAAAATATTGCTGGACCGAACATCACGATGCACAATCGAAGGTTGAACCTTTTCGTGTAAATACTCGAGCCCTTTTGCTGCACCATACGCGATTTTAACTCTCTGAGTCCAGCTCAGCACTGGGCCCGGTTCCGCCCCTTTTACACCCTTTCTTCCTATATTTACAAAACTCCCAAAAGTTAAAACTAAAAAGTTAAAATAAAGATTAAGAGAAGTTACATTTATGTACCATGTAATACGTCGTGCAACGAACCCATCGATGCATACTGATATACCAAGATGCGGTTGTTTGCCTCCAAGCAATACCCGAGCAACTCAACAAAATGCTCGTTTTTAAGCCTTGAAACGACCGATAACTGCAAATAAACGAGTGAAACGTGCATGTTAACAGTTGGTTGTTACTAGTGGTGGACTTAGCATGTAACTAGGGGTAGCCACCGCTACCCCTCAACTTTTCGTAAGTAGCACAAGTTTTTCTTTTTTCGGTTAGTTTTCGTGTTTCGCTACCCCTGAAAAAATATATCGTTACCCCTATTTGTTTAAAGCCCAACCAAATTAAAAGGTAAAACCAATTAAAGCCCAACCAAATTTTAAAGATCAACCAAATTAAAGTCCAAACCAACTAAAACCATCATTCGTTGTTCCCCTTGGATTAGGGATGAGACCGGTACCAACCGGTCCCGAAGTCGCAAATATTTGGTACCGGTACCGAAATCTTCGGTTCGGTACTGTCAAAGGCAAAAAATTCGGAAATACCGGTGCCGGTACCAATACCGAAACTCAAAACTTTGGCACCGGTACCAAATCGGTAACGATTTCGGTATCGGTACCGGTCAGTACCAAATTTGCTCATCCCTACCTTGGGTATTTTGTTTAGGCTAGACATCAATATTTAACAAAACAAAGTTTCATTCAGCCATTGTTCACCCCACGCTGCTTGCACCCCACACTGTTCTGACTCCCTGCTACCCTCCTTCGATCACCGCACCTCCACGTCGCAGCCGAGTAAGTGACGGTCAGAGTTTTCTCAGTCCCTCTTCCATGGTTCGACTTCTATTGTTTAGTTTAAGCATTCTTCTACTTTTATCTAAATTTGTAATTGTTAATTTGTTTATATAAATTGTTAATTTGGATGTGTTTATGGGCAATTGAATCTTTGAATGATTGCTTATGGCATATTGAATATTTGGATTATGTAAATTGTAATTGGTTAGAGATTTAGGGTTTATATTTTGTTTCTTCTAAAATTCAGGAACTTGGAAGATGAACCGACAAAATCTTACTAGCAATATTTTTAAACGAAAATTCCAAGAAAATGATAATATTGGTCTAACACCAAGTTAAAAATATATATATTATATGAAATAAGGTAAAAAAATCGGTTATTGTATGAAATACGGTAAAAAATATTCCTTTACTGTATGAAATACGGTTAAAAATATTTTTTTAACGTTACCCCTGAGGTTTCCGTCTAGATCCGCCACTGGTTGTTACATATATGTATAGAGTTGGCAAAATGACAGGCTGAGTAACGGGTCAATTTTTCCGGTCAAAACGGGCCAAACTCATTTAATTTAACATTATGAATAATTAAAATTTTCAAAGCTCTAACCTGGTTTGCAAACTCATTATCAGACTCAGTTGAAGAACTGGTATCCAGTTTTTTAACTGCAACTTCTTCTCCTGTACTTAACTTTCCATAAAAAACTCGACCATACGAACCTTCGCCAACCAAAGATTTTGTACCAAAGCTACTTGTAATCTTGTTTAACTCGCTTAACGATAATGCTGGTGTTTCGATTGGCAACACCTTTTGCTGGGCCCCACTTCTTGCAGGCACTGAACTCCTTGGTTCTCCTCTATTACTCCCTAAATCACAAAAACTTCAACTTTGTAAAAAGTTTATAAAATTAAAAAGCTATAAAAATTTATAAAAACTGTGTGTTGTTAGTTACCTCCGTAAGGCGGTCCTCGAGGCGGTGCTGTCGTGACATTGTTTGTGGGCCCACCAACATAATCATCTTCTACAGAACCTCCACAACAAGACATTCTTGAAAGGATACTAAACAATATATTTTTGTCTGTGATTTAATCTGAAATGATTTAACACATGGTAATCACTAATCAGTCTTGGAAAATCTTGATACATTACATGATAATCACTAATAGGTGTGCTACTCGAGATAGCTCCGAGCTCGATCCTTAAAATAAGCTTGTTTAATAAATGAACCCCCGAGCGTGAGTTTCACTTATTGAGCTCGCGAGCCTAAACGAGCCCATTATATATATAACTTTTTTGTTAAGTAATAAATATATGTTTATATAATAATTAATAAAATTCATTATAAATAAAATTATGATAACATACTATATTATATACATTATGTATAAAATATCAATTAAAAAATATATAAAAATAAATAAAATTGCGTATAAATTATTTAATAAATAAAACACTAGCCGAGCTAGCTTCAAAAAACGACTCACGAGCGGAGCTTGAGCTTCAGAAAAAGAGCTAGAAACAAGCCTGGCTCGAGCTCTCATAAGTCAAAACGACCCAAGATCGGGCTCGTTTCATTTGCACCCTTGAGAACGTTGAAAAGATACAGTCTTTCTGTATGCAATTGATCAAATCCAAATTTATTGTGAATAAACCCGTTAAGTAATTTCATCGAACAGATGCATAACAAAATTAGGGTTGTTCAAAAAGTTCGTGGCTCGCGGCTCCCTTGAAAATAGCTCGGCTCGATAAAAGCTCAATTCTAAACAAGTCGGCTCGGCTTGATTTCTAAACGAGACGAGCTCAAGCCAGGGTCACATTTAGATTAAACCCTAAATTTTAATATCTATATATAATAATAGCATATTTTCAAAAAAAAAATAATAGTAAAAATTATACATATATTATGCCACTCGATCCTTAAATTATAAAAAAAAATAAAATAAAATAAAACATATAACGTTATAAATTCTCTAGTTTATAAATTTTATATAATACGTATGTTAAAATTATATTTTTTTCTTTTATATATCAAAATTTGTAAAAAAATCTAAAGGAGCTCTGCTCGAGCTTTAAACGCAATTTTTCAGCTCGACCAAGAAAATGACCCGAGCTCGAGCCATCTAGTTTAAGTTCGAGCTCGGTCACACCCTGACTCGGCACGACTCGACTACATTACAACCCTTAACTTAAAAATTACACCAAAATAACCTGCAACTTGAACTAATCTTGATGAACAAAGTAACAATTGCATACCTCAAATCGCCGAAAGTCAAAAGCAAGATTGTGTTTTGGTGAATGTTTGATGTTAAATGTTGATGTAGTATGTATGTATGTATATATGTATATATGTGTAATATGGGTGGGTTGTTCATGCCTGCACGTTCGTGGAGTGGAATCTTGAATTCATAGTAGTAGTTGGTGATGAGCCAGTTGTCTAATACCATTATTATTATTGTCATTAGCATTTAACACCAACTCATATTATTATATCAAGATGAGTCTCCTTGAGTCCTTGTGCATGCAAAATGCATTGGATGAGTAATTTGTAATATTAAACCGAACATCTGTCCTGGTTTTATAAAAAAAGTAATAAAAAAAGGCCTGCATAGTAGGTGAAAAACATCCTACAAAGAAGATGTCAGCAACGAGGCTTGGATGAAAATGAAGGGTGTATAAAAATTTTCATAAAAATGAGGGGAGGTTGGGCTCAATATTCTTGACGAAAGTATAAAAATCTTCAAACGGGTAAATTTACATTAATGAGCAAAAACACCATGGGGGGTGAGGGTGAGGTGTAGACCCCGGACCACAATAATAAAGGTTTGCCCATGAAGATGCGTAAGGGTTTCGCTTCACCGCATTAAATAACATAATGCGTGAATCAACAAAAAATAAAAAATAAATGTGTGTATGCTGGTAATTGGTGGAAAATGGGATTCAAGAGTAGAGAGCGTTGTTCTTTGGATAACACTAGGAGAGACAATGTCCATGTTTATGGTTATGTGTAGTCATGTAGAGGCGTTAAGCGTTTATGGGGTGCCACGTAGGTGAGCAAACGCCCTGTTAAGATGAATGGGAGTGTTAAATGTTTAACCAATTTCAAGCATTAAACTACGAGAACTACATAATATAATTGTTAAATGGTGTTTGGTATAAATAGTGGGTCAGAAAGACCGGGATAAACAATTACATAACCATCTTATGTGTCACAATTAAAACAAAAGGTGCATGTGCTTGTACGCTTCTTTATTTAGAATTTTGATATTTATCGAGTCTCTCCATGATATTGCATGCTAGATTTAATCAAGAGAAGAGAAAGACGCAATCACATACCCGTTTTATCTATCGCAACTATCTTAATCTGCACAAGTTTATGCATTTTATACGGTTCTTTACTTAAAACGGTTCACTGCAAACCAACCCAAACCATTTTGACAAAAAACCAGTTTCAACCAAACCAGGCCCAAGACGGCAAGCCCAACCTAGCCCGCTGGTTCTATCACCGGTTCCCCTTCTGAACTACCAAACCGGTTTTAAAGCCAGTCTGGTTTGAGAAAAAACCAGTTCTAAACCGAACTGAATCGATTTGGACCAGTTTAACCTTTCATGCTCCTAAGCCGGTTTGTTGTACCCCATTACCAACCACAATATTCAACATCAAACTACATGAACAATGACAATTATCACACCACCATAATAACAAACTACTAGATCACAAATTTCATGTTTCCAAATAACCAAACATATCACAAAACATAAATTTCAAGACACCACATAAATCAACAATAACACCTTCCCCATCCTTCCAACATAAACATCTCGATTTGCGTATCCTCGTAACTCAACCCGTCAATCCTCGACCCACCCCACCCGACCCAACTATACAAACCCAAACCCGACCCGTCTCTCAGTTTGACTTTCATTGACTCACTGTTCTTTCCATATCCGTCCGCTAACCCTTAACTTAAGTTCTTGCCTATCTCCACCTGAGAAAAACAAAGCCAAGTTTCTTGGAATCACGAGCCCGTCTTGACTATCACGAACTTTTCTGTGACTGTCACGGATGCTTCGTGGGACTCCTTGCCATGTGAATTTACGTCCGTACCCTCCAACTTCTAATGAATAGCTAAACTTTTTGGCTTCGGTATCCTCGCCCATGAACCGTAAGAATGATATGTAAAACGGGGCCATTCCAAGCTGAAACGCCTCGAAGTGTAAACAGAATTGCCGTCCGTAGCAGTTAAATACCTGCAAAAAGAACAGGACTTTATCTTTCTTCCGAAAATACCATTTTGTGAACAAGAATTTGTGAGCACAGGGTTTAGTGTTTAGTCGAAACAGTTGTAATAATCAGATAATCAAATCTTTTGATTGTTTGGAAAATTTTGATAATTTACTAAGTTAATACATAAAGATGACTGATGTTGACATTTTTGCAAAAAATAAATAATTTTTTTAAGGTAATTACAGTTTTCGACGTTTTGCCCTTTATTATGTATGGGGAACTTGCAGATCATGTCCTCTAACTTCAATAATACAAGCGTCCTTGAAGTTCATATGTTGTCACATTTTTGTCGTTTCCATTAGTTGGCGTTAACTTTTTTTTTTCAAAATGACTATTTTTCCCTTAAAACTAAAAACAAAATGTGTAACTTTTGACAACTATTTTCTGTTTTTTTCTTTATAAAAATATAATTTTGTCCGTCAGTTGTAAGTGCACAATAGTCATTTCTAAAAAACTAATAGAAAAGGTTAGCACCAGTTGGCGTAAAAAACGGAGAGTTTGACCACATATGATGATATGAACTACTGGACGTTTTTTTTACTTATCGAAGTTGAAGGACACAGTCTTCAAGTTACCATATACATAAAAAAAACAAATTCAAAAATAAGAATGTTATGCATCACAATAATACTTATAACAGCTTACCGTTAGCATCCACGTGGCGTTTTCAACTTCATGCGGATTAGACTTAACATACCGATGATTAAACGTGCATCCATCATGCATATCAACATTATGATCATCCTTCAAATGCGTCATAAGAAACGGGATATCCCCAGTGATTGAACACTCAGACCCCGCATAGGGACAATTGTAGGGGCGAAAACGGCAATTTTGCTCGTGTTTGAGCTTGCTATAATAAGGAAAGATATCATGGCATCCGAGGTTTTGATGTCTACAAGGAAGTTCTAAAGATTCGGCTACTTTTTCCAACGCTAAACATCTTATGTTTCCCATTTCAAGATGACATGATGGACAACAATTGTGCACACGAAGCTTGCAATTTGAGCATAAAGTATGACCATTTGGGCACTACAAGAAAAAAAGATATAAAAGGCAAAATGGTGAATTAATTTGGTGCAAATCTTGAAGTTGTTAGCAAGAAAAAAGCTGACTTTGATGTTGAATAACGGTTTTCTTTGCTTAAAAATATGAACTTTTATTTAGTATGACTAAAAATTGTAAATGAAGAGCTAAAAGATGGATTCTTTATAACATAATAATATCATATTTAGATTTAAAACTTCCAGAAAATAGTAATTTTCTACAAAACTATGCAGAGTTAAAAGTAAACATCTGATAGTTTATGCCCATGAAATTATATACTCAAAAACCAAAATGAAAGCAAAAGGGGGTGTTATTTTTGCATAAGCAACAAATAGTTCGCGTGTGAAATTTTTTATAAAAAAAAAAGCATAATTTTCTCCAAAAAAACAAAGTTCTTTGTAACATAAAATCCTATTTGGCTATAAAACTTCAAAAAAATATATATATAGTGACTTCGCCTAAATCTGAGAGAAATTTTACAAGTGAATTCAATTATTTAGACTCATTAATTTATAAACAATGTATAAACAAACCTGATGAATTGGAGGATACATTAACATTGTGCAAACAGGACACTCTAGAAGCTCATGAACACCATTTGTTGATTGCATTCCATGTTTTCCTGTTGCAATTCTTGTAACACTTTTATCAGTTTTTGTTGTTGCCACATCATACTTCAAAGATTTAGGGTGAGATTCAATAACATCTTTACACACACCGCCACCTGGCGCCATTGAAACTACAATAATATTTTTCTTGATCCAAAATTCAAAACTAGCAATTTAGCTTGAGTTTTAATGTTCTTGAAAGACTTGCAGCATCTGTTAAAACATAAAGTGTGAAGAGATATATGAGAATATGCTATGATATATTAGCTTACAAAGATGTTATAGTATTGAATAATAAAATCTTTAAATTTTGGCCAAATGTGTATAATACTAATATAATGGTCAATGTGAAGCCGGCGAATCAAAGAACCATAGCTTATTAATTAAAGGTTTAATTATTTTAAAGATTTAAACATAATTACGATATAGTGTGCTGTATTATATTGTACAGTACAAGACTATAAGCATAAAGTGGAACGACTACCCGTCTCCATTAGGGGTGTAAACGAGCTCAAGAGCGGCTCGCTAGCTCAAATCGAGCCGAGCTTAAACAAGCTCGAGCCAAAAAATAAGCTTGTTTAATAAATGAGGCAAGCCCTCATCGAGCTCAAGTTAGCACACGAGCCTAAATGAGCCTAACTACTTAATAAATAATAACAAGCTGGCTCATGAGCCTAAACCAGCCTATTATTTATATAAAATTAAATAATACATTAAATACTATAACTATTATTATTCTAATATAAAATTACGATAAAAATAACTAAATAATATATATCATGCTATATATGAAAAAATACGTATAAAAATATATAAATGTATATAAATTAACTAATAAATAATAAACGAGCAGTTCTCAAGCTTAAAAAGTAAAAACTACTCACGAGCAGAGCTTGAGCTTTAGAAATAGAGCTCGAGACGAGCTGAGCTCGAGCTCTCATAAGTTAAACGCAAATCCGTACACCACAAATTAATGTCTAAAAATCCCACTGATAACAAGAAAACCAGCAAAAAAATCTAGTAAGACAGGTAGGTGAAACTCTGAACTACTACTATTTAGTAATATAAAGATTCTTACACCAACCCAACTCAAGTAAATGCAAGGAAATTAAGAGCAGATCTATACATATAATAATCAATCCAAACATACTTACAATCATTGAGAAGATATAATTATAGAGAAATAAATAGATATAGCCCCAACAACTAATTGATCATCTAATTCAGCTATCACTAAAATAAATATTACTTTCAGGACTAGTTAGCTACTTTTAGTACCAATAATTAACACTAAATAACTTGAAAACTAATATATAAACAGAAACAAACAAGCAGAAATTGTGATTGCCTAACAAGATTATAATTCATGTGGAATTCCTAACATCAATCAACCTAATATTCTGCATTTGGCAAGAAAGTAGGTAGAATTGAATTATTAAAAAAAAGTTGATCAAAAACCAATTCTTGGCATAAAGTGACTAAAACATTCAACATCTGACATCAAAGTAAGAATTTCACAAAAGCTTATAACTTTATGTAAATAATATCCAAGAAATCAAGAAAAAATTAGGGTTTCAGTTTAAATCAGATGAAAAATGGTCAAAATGTCAAAACCCTAAAATTATAATACTTACTCCAATTGGGTGTGTAATGGTGTAAAGTAAGCATTTTTCAAACCAAATAAACCCTAAATAGCAAAATGCAAGAAAATGACAACACAAGAACCCAAAATCAAAATGCAATCAAATTTCCAGAACATTTAAAAATTTAGTTTTTTTTTTACTAAAAACCTGTTTCATTTGATCAAAAGATTCAAAACCCATCTCAGAAATCAACCAAATAAGATAAAGATTCATGGGTTTCAAATAAAAAGTTGATTTAAACAAAACCCATTTCAAATTTCAAATAAATTAAGCAAAAAGCAACCATTTTTACAGTTAAAAACATAAAATGACTCAAAAAATTAGGGTTTTTTTTTACTAAAAACCTGTTTCATTTGATCAAAAGATTCAAAACCCATCTCAGAAATCAACCAAATACACAAAGAGATTCATGGGTTTCAAATAAAAAGTTAATTTAAACAAAATCCATTTCAAAATTCAGGTAAAATAATAAAAAAGCACCCATTTTTACGGTGAAAAACATAAAAAGATTGAAATTAGAGAGATACCCAGATGAGATTTTGGAGCTTATTGTTTGAATCTGCTGTTGAATTGAAGAAAAATGAAGTGAAGCTTCGGAAATTGATGAAGGAAACGTATAGAAAGGGTTTTTGAACTTTTGATATTTGATTTTTGAAAGTCGTCTGATGAGGTAAAAACATACAGAAGAAAACATATTGGTTATAGATTTAGTTTCTTTAAGTATATATAAAAGTGAAAATGAGTAATAAATAAATGTTTTAAATTGATTTGTATGAAAAAGAATACATATTTTAAGGAAGTATATAATTTATTTATTCGTAGTTTCGTGCTCTAGCGGTATCCAGATGACTTTTTGTAAGGTAGGTTGATGGTTCGAGTCTCGTTCGTGATAAAAAATTGTCATGCGTGATCCATGGTTTTACCATAGTAGGTTTTCGGGTTGGTGGGTTTTCTCTATAATTGGTGATGGGTCGGGTCACCAACATTGTTTATGATCGTTAGCGTTGATGGTCTTTTTCCAATGAGTGTACCTAGGTTGTTGGGCTTTGTTGATTGTTCAAAAAAAGATTCATGGCTAGGAATATCAATGTGTGTCCAGTGTAAAAAGATATATATTTGGTTTTTCTTAAGTGAAAATAGACTAATAAAAACAGATGACATATTTAAGTTGATTTATATGAAAAATAATACACATTTTAAGTAGCTATGTAATTTATTTAAATAAAGGTGTAGGATTATGAAGGTTGTGTTAGTCATTCAAAAGAAAAGTATAGTTTTACTCCCTATAAAAAGTTGTTTGTAGTAAAAGTGTTTAAAAGCATTCATAAATCATAATAGCGTTGTTTTTAGAAAATATGAGATAACATGGATAAGAGAGTACATAATGTGTTGTGATTGCATATTGTACATTTTCGATATAAAAAAAGAGTGATTGATGATGATATGCGAGTGAAAAGACGATACACGAAATTTGAGTTATATATCAAATTTATTTAAATTTTAAAGTGATATACATGATAGGAAGGTTTGATAGGCTAACAAAAAAATATATACATTGATGACTCTGTAAAGTCATGTATCACATTACTATTGCACTAATTTGTTTTCCTAACTTGACTATTAAGATATAAAAAAGCTGATGAATTAACTATTTGCTTGAAGTAACTATTTCTATAATTCTCTTTGTTAAAATACATGCTTTAACTAATATTAAACCTCATATAAAGTATTTAGAAATTTTAAACCTTAACCAACTGTTACAAAACTCGAACATTCATACATACAGGGCCGTCCCATGAGCTAGCGAAACCAGACTACGTCTTTAGGCTCACACTTTATTAAAGACACCAAATCCAAAATAAAAAACAAAAATTATATATATATATATATATATATATATATATATATATATATATATATATCACAACTCAAGTGAGTTTTCATTCTATACTTTGCCTACGCGCGCACACACACACTATAATGGGTAAAACAAACTCAAATTCATGTGTTGGTCTAGTGGTAAACTTATCCAAAATTTATAGGAAAAAGTAACAGATAAAATATTATTTTAATTAATTATTTTATTAAGTTTAAGTAACAGTTTTATATTATAGTTATATTTAAAAGTATTTTAAATTTTTTAGGCTTGGATTATATACACACCAGGTTAGTTATTTAGACACCAGTTAAACCTATATGACTCGTATAGAGCCTTTATACGAGCCGTATAGATCCAGAATTATGTCAGTTTGTGTCGCGCGAATGTTAGGTTCTGTTTCATTGTCTCGTATAGCCCCTATACGAGCCGTATAGGCTTTTAGGCTCGTATAGCCGCTATATGACTCGTATAGCCATATTTTTATTTATTTTTACTTAAAAAAAATAAAAGATATAGCCTATAGGAAATAATAGCCGACAAGGTATTAAGATAAAACACATGATGTAAAAGTACATATTTTGTTACATGCAAAGACAACGTATGAATAAAATGAGCATTTCGAGGTATCGATTTTATTTCGATACATGTCTCTCGAAATATCGGTACCCGAAACGCTCTTGTTGTTCGTAAGTTGTTTAATTAGCATGGAGCAAAATATGTACTTTTAAATTGCGTGTTCTATTTTATAATCATATCGATTGTTATTTCTGTATTTTGTATTTTTTTTAAAGTTAAAAAAAACTACCTATATAATTCATATAGGGGTTATACGATCCACGAAGCCTATACGACTCGTATAGAGGCTACACGATCCGTATAGACTGCAAAAGGCTGTCATCTTGCTTCCTCCGTATATTTGTTAGTCATGAAACGTCTGTACATGTTGTATAGCCCCATACAAGCCGTATAGGATTGTAAAAACACCATAAAGGTGGTGTTTGAATATACCATCTTTTTTTTTCTATTTGTAATCAAATATAAATACACATACTATACAGTATACAATATATATTTCAGCTTGTTAAAAAACAATATGTGCCGTTTAAAAAAATATATATATGTTGCTCGTGTGCCAAAAAACATATAATATAAAATATAATAAATTAAAGTAAGAAAACGTGGATTTATATCCGTTTTAAGCCTTTTCATTTAGGTCACATGGGAAAACATGTCATGGGATTTCCCGCATTTAAGGTTTGAATTATTTTTTTTAACGACCAGCTAAGTAACGCCGGATACTTTGTACGCGGCCCTCAGTGGTTAAAGGTAGCCCGAGCCGGCTACGAGTCCGAACGGACAGAGCCCCTAGCGGTACACCTATTGTGGGATTCCTCGGATAAAACCCGACCTCCACGCCCGCCAAACGGCACGATAGCGAGGAGCCGGTAAAACCGGGTGAGATAAGGACTAGGGTCATCCCTCATATCTCCCATATAAATTAATGATAGTGAGGTTTGAACCCCCTGTGTCTTTAATTGTGTTTTTTTAACTGTAAACTTTTATAAATAAAGTGACAATAGTCGCACCGCTCCCACCACAACCCGGAGGAAGCAACCCACTGAACAACAAGCTGTATAACCTTAAAATTACACCAATTCGTCTACTCTATACTTTTACAATTAGATCGGTTTTTAAACCAAAGAAAACCTAAAGAATTCAAAAGGTTAGGTTCTTGTTAATTCGCCCACTCTTTGCTTTTACAATTACTTATTAATTAATAAGCTATAAAATACTTAGGTTCTTGTTGGAAGGTTTTTATGGGCTTTGTTCTAGAATTCAAAAGGTTAACGAGTTTTTATACAACTTATAAAACCACTAAGGACGTCACGATGATAATGCGTCCTTCCTTTTAGAATATGCGTTGTGAAGTGACGTCCCATACTCAGAGATGGATATATGGCTTGAGAAGGGCGGGCAAAGGCTCACCGTACAGACCATTTTCATAGTGTAGATGTGTAGTATACAATCCAATATTCCTGTTTTAGTCCAAGTGCCCACCCTTCAAAACCCCAAACCTAGTTCTTAAATCTGTTAAACTTAAACTCTATGAGAATAAAGCGACAAAAAGAGAAAGAAACTAAGTAGAGATGAAAGCATGTTATGAACCATTTGACGGGAAGTTTGTTCATGTCCATTAGTTTAACTGGATCGTCAAATATACACAAACTAACAAACTATGGATGTTTATTAATTTGTCGTATTTATCAAATTTTAACCGGTTTGAACAGTAGCAAATTTAACTATAAATAAATAAAAATTTACAAATATACCTAATTTAAAAAAAGTAACTTGTCTGGTATGAAATAGTAAAATTCATCGGTTTTTAATGTTGTATTTAGAAACTTCTGGTTGCACAGTGGGTGGTCCTTCACACTGTAACGATTGGACCCAATATCATAGTGACCACTTTTTTTGTCTCACCAGTACAATCAATTTATTCATATTTAATATAGGTCAAGTCAAGTAAACTCAAGGTTATAATTGTCAAACTGAAGAAGAGTATCACTACTAAAGCATGCTGTGCAACTTGTTATTGCAATATTGTTATCAATATGACCACCTCACCCTAGTAAAGAAATTTTACTTTTATTTTTCAAGATTTGGGCTTCTTGTTATTTAAATACTATATTTATGAAATTATTGTACGTAAATTCTATATTTATATTCATCAAACTTATAGTATTTGTATACTAAAATTATTTAGAATGCTAATAATGAGTAACACAAACGTAAGTCTCGGTTTTGTGTTTTAAAAAATTGTTGAGTTTCAATTTTCTAACTTTCGTGTGATTTTGGTTTGATATGGGACAATTTACGGTTTTGTTAGTTTCGGTTCATTTACTCGGCTTTTTACCCATCCCTAGTCCCTACTAATAACGAATCTCCTCATTCTACAAAAGTTTTTAAAAAAAATAACTTGAAGCTATAAAACTTGCCAATACTTTGAATGTTACATTTTTTTCAAAGATGTTTTCTTTCGAACCTCAATGCGGTTTTTTTTTCTCATTAATACATGTATTTATTAGTGATTCAAACGACTTAATCACAAGGTTAAGTAATTAAATAACCTTTTAAGCTTATAAATAACAATGATTTAGTATAATAATTTAACAAAATCGAACTAAATACCCGTTAAATAATTTATAGTTTCTTAATAAATATCTTCAGTTTTCTAAAGGTGTCGTCAAACTCTTTGATGTTGAGATGGCCGAGTTGGTCTAAGGCGCCAGATTAAGGTTCTGGTCCGAAAGGGCGTGGGTTCAAATCCCACTCTCAACATTTCATTTTTTAAATTACTATTTTCTGTTAAAAATAGGTTAACCATTAACCAATATTGGCTCAAATAACTTTTTCAAGCAGGCCCATCACATATCACTTAACAAGATACATTATTGATTATTATACATCATCAAAAGGCCCATATTACTAATATAATAATAAGTTATTAACACACATGTTTGCAGTGCACAATGAGAACTAAGCACATCTAACTGTTATTATTATTATTTTTTTACGGGATAGGATTATATAGGCGCATAGCTCCACTTAGATTTTTATTGACGTTACTTGCCTTCAAAAGCTGCACACTTTTTTTTCTCAATTCTCTGGATGGTTCATACAGTACGAAACTTGGAAGTGAAGGGAGTAGTGTTTTCGGCAGATCTCTAAGCTTCGGACATGACGATATAAGAAGAAATTGAAGTTCATGATGTTTCAAGATTCAATTAAACTAATTCGTGTTTGTAGTGTTTAAACCAGAATGAATGACATAAAAGAAAAGTTTAAAACAAATCCCACAATCATCAAACATTCAAACTTATTACACTTTCTGTAAATAGAATAAAATCAAACGGGTTCATTTAAAATTTTAAAGAAAGTAATTAAATAAAAGAATCGTAGGACCCACACACCACCAGCTTCATCTTCATCGTCATTTTCAACTTCTATCATCTATCCATCACCACTCCGCCAACTAGTTTCATGGCCACAAATAAGGAAAACATATAGAAAGGGAATAAAATATGGCTAAAAAAAAGGAAAGATACGCAATATCGTTTACTGCCTCTTAAGTTGGAGCATGGAGATCCGTAATGGCCAACTTGGAAGTGATGAGTACCCAAAGGTTTGGTGAGGAAATAAGCTATTTGCATCTTTATATCAATTTTCTATGGGTTTTATCTCCTTTGACTTAATGCATTCCGAAATGAAATAACAGTCCATTTCTATATGCTTGGTCCGTTCTTGGAATACCGGGTTGTTTGCTATATGATGAGCTGCTTGATTGTCACAAGTATAATCTTGGGGAACATTGAGTTCCTCTAAAAGCCACCTCATCCACAAGATTTCACTAACTACGCGCCATAGCGCGATATTCTGCTTCGGCCGATGATCGAGAAACGACCGATTGTTTCTTTGACTTCCATGTTATGGGACATGTAACCCATTCGTGATCTCCTAGTAAATGGGAAAGGAGCCAATCTGAGTCACAATAGGTGGTGAGATTTGTACCTCCATCATTGGGTAAGAGAATCCCTTACCCCAGTGTTGACTTGAGATAACTAAGGACACGATCAGCGGCTCCAAGTGACTCTGTCTTGGATCACCAACAAATTGGCTTAAAATGTTTACCGTGTAGGTGCCGTCAGGCCTTGTAGCTTGAAGATAAAGTCTTCCAACTAACCATCGATACTGATTTGCGTCTAGACGTGGTGCTTCTCACGCTTATCCAGCTTTAAGTTTTGTTCCGTTGGAAATGGACTTGGAAGCCAGCCCTTCAATCCCGTTTCCTGTAATATGTCAAGGATATATTTTCGTTGACTCAACTTCTCAGTCCGAGCCACTTCAATTCCAAGAAAATATTTTAAAGGCCCAAGGTCTTTTTGATACTAAATTTCTTGTCAAGAAATGTTTTGGTTTCTTGGATTTTGTTGGCATCATTACCGACTATGATGACATTGTCAACATAAATTAGTGCACCAACGAACGCGTTCTTTGCTTTGAACAGGAATAACGAATGATTAGCTCACGTATGCTTAAAACCGAATTCAACCAAGGAGTTGGTAAACTTATGGTACCAATTTCTCAACGTCTGTTTAAGGCCATATAGCGACTTCTTGTGCTTACAAACTCGGTTATCATTTTACTTTCTAAACCTTGAGGAATTTTCATGTAAACATCTTTGTGTAGGTCTCCATGTAAGAAGGTGTTCTCGACATCTAGTTGGTGAACATGCCACCCTTTCTTTACCGCCACGGCCAACAAATTTCATACAGTCACCAACTTTGCCACCGGTGTAAATGTCTAATGAAAATATGTTCCTTCCATTTGTGTAAACCCTTTGGCTACGAGACGAGCTTTGTACCTTTCAATATCTCCCTTCGGTTTATACTTTATCTTGTACACCCATTTTTGAGTCTATTGCATGTTTTCCTTCTTGTACTGTTTTGAGGGTCCAAGTACTGTTTTCTTCAAGAGCTTGAATTTCTTTTTTTCATAGCTTCTCTCCATTTTGAGTTTTGTACTACCTGGTTAAAGTGTTTCGGCTCAGTATTTGAAGTTATGGCCGTCAAAAAAACTTTATGATTATTAATAAAATTATCATAGGAAATAAAATGTATGTTTTAGAACCCTTGATTGGAAGTTGATTGCTCATGGGTGGGTGTAATATAAATATTGAAAAATTTGACATTATGACTGTTTATTATAAATTGACACATTTAACTCAACCAACCAACTATTGGCCGTGACTTGTTTCTTTTCTGTCTTGAGGACCAGCCCGTTTGGTTCTTCTCTTGGCACAACAAATTCTTGTTCAATCACATGACTATCTTGTAGCTCTTGATCAACTGAACTTAGGGCTGTTCACGAGTCGAGCCGAACCGAGCGAAGGCTTGCTTGTTGCTTGGCTCGTTTACAACCGAACCGAACCGAACGGCTGAAATTCGAACCGAGCGAAAAACAAAACAAGCCAAAATCGAACCGAGCATTTTTCGATCGAACATCGAGCGATTTCGAGCATTTTTTTTATTTCTTTTTCACTTTAAAATTTTCAATAAGAAACAAGTTTGAAGGCTGTAAATAATATATTTTGTAAAAAAATTAGTAGTTTTTAGACAGACGTATAATAGTTGTAAATTTTTTATAAGAAAGAAGTTTGAAGTGAGATATAATGAACATGTAAACAAACTTTTAGTATTCCGAAATCTTGAATCGAACTAATAAAACTATAAAGTTGACCGAATAAGAAAATGCTAAAATAGTTTAAAAAATTGTATACTTATATTTTATTTGTTTTATCTATATATTTATATATTTGTTCATATATAATTATATATAAAATAAATTAAAAATATTCGAGCCGAACCGAACCGAGCAGACCTTTGCTCGTTGCCTGGCTCGCTTAAAAACCGAACCGAGCGAAAAAATGAGCGACCATTTTCCGAGCAAATAGCAAGCGAGCAGCGAACAAGTTCGAACGTCGAGTGGTTTAGACGGCCCTAACTGAACTTGGCATGGAGTTTTATTTTTGACCCATTTGGCTTTCAATATGGGAGCCTAGAACATCCATGACACTTGTTTCACATATGGCACCCGTTTCCAAATCTATTAGTGGCTGGTTTGACTTTGAGGCTCATTTAGGGTAAAGTTAAAATGAAAACCTACTTGAGTTGTAAAAACCCGCGAAAACTCTATGTAACATCGTTTTTTTTAGTTACATGTAATATATGTTGTAACAGTTAATACAAAACATCAAAACATTAAAAAAAAATATTTTGCTATTTTTTAATATTTCTTTACTAATTTTTATATATGTTTTTAGGAGAGAGGAAAAATTATATTTATATTTACATTTTTTATTCACTTTAATTGTGGACCACAAGATTTAAACATTAATTAAAAACATGTGGTTGAGAATGAGTTTCTAGAGTTTTCACAACTCAAGTGAGTTTCATTTTATACTTAGCCTATATATATATATACATAGAAAAGGGTTCAAATAAGAATAAAGAGTTTTGTAGGAATGATAAGAACCAATATATTTTGACATTTGGCATTAAAACTTATGGTAAAAGAATAATTCTAGGAAACTATGTCGGTTATAATGGTGAAAGAATAATTTTAGAAAAATATGTCGGTTTTTGGTAATTTTAAATCTCAACCCTTGAATCCCCTAATCTAATGGCCCATAACTATTCTTACCATTCCTAGGAAACATTGTCTTTTTACAATAACCTATCCCTATTTTGAGAACCATGTTGAGTTTTAAGAAATTAAGAACTCAATTCTTGGCCACACATTTAAATAAATTGATTGGAATATGTGGTTGAGATTAAATCTAACCAAAAAGTCAAAGTATGAGAGAGAATAAAGATGTAAGTGATTACACTAACTTTTACGTCCGTTACACATATGTAAAAAGTCAACTCGGTGCGTAAAAAATTATGTAATTTTTTTACGTATATGTAATCTACATATATTACGCATGTGTAAAAGAAAATTCAAAAAAAAAAATTCGTTATGTTGAGTTCTTTCGAGTTCTTAAAACTTAAAAGGGTTCTCATTTGAAATCTCTCATATATAGGGAAGGGATATTTTGAGAACCATGATGAGTTTTAAGAACTTAAGAACTTCAATTCTAGGCCACACATTTAATTAAATGGATTGGAATATGTGGTTGAGATTAAATCTGGTAAAAAAGTCAAAGTAGGAGAGATAATAAATATGTAAGTGGTTACACTAACTTTTACGCCTGTTACACATGTGTAAAAAGTTGACTCGGTGCGTAAAAAATTGTGTAAATTTTTTACGTGTATGTAACTTACACATATATTACGCATGTGTAAAAAAAATCGAAAAAAATAATCGTTACACTGAGTTCTTTCGAGTTCTTAAAACTCAAAGGGGTTCTTAATTGAAATCTCCCATATATATAATATATACACTAGCTTTTAGCCGCCGTGTTACAGGGGTTTATTTATATTTTAGTTTTTAATCATTTTGTTATTTTATTTTTTGTAATGATTTGCTTATTTTTCAACGGTTGTGTTTTGTTTTAATACGTATATACCAGTTTGTTACGCTCATTATATTTCTTAACGTTTGAGCTCTTTCGAATGAGATTGGTAGGTTTATAGTCGAGTCGGAGTGAGTCCTAATTGAATAATGAACACCGCTAATGGTATATAGTCCCAATTTCCTCTAATTAACTTTTGATATCGTATAATTTCATTTTGTTTTAAGTAAAATTTGTTTAAACTACAAAATTTATTTGAGATGTTGACATAATTCTACAATAACATATGAACACATTTAACTTTGAATGATAAAAAGGTCAGAACTACAAACATTTAATCATCCACAATACAGTCATGCATTCATTTTCTCAGAAGAAAAAACATTATTCTGTACTTTTAAAGCTTATTGACCACACTACTATAAATATAAATATATATATATTTGTGTACGGCATCTTAAGTTTTGAAATACTTGTGCATCTATGGTATTGATTTAAATAAAATAAATGGAGTCCATTTACATCAAAACTTTTTTAATGTATTTTTAGACTTGGTGACTTCTTTGTGATCCTGTGTAGTTTGTAAGAAAAAAAATACAAACAAACGTATAAAGAAGGGCCCGACATAACCTGATGAAGCTAGTGTGTTGATGCTCATGAGCAAAATTTTGACCATAATTTCTAACATATATCAACTAAAATACTATGTTACATAAAACAAATTCTTGATCACTCATGTAAATGTGTCCCAATCAAAGAATTTTGAGCAGCTATCTCAATTCGTTTGGTTAATGAGACAATATAAATATCAGGTTAGAGAGATATTGACCCGGATTCGCCATGACACTGCGCTTGAGTTATCTAGCTTTTAGCTGAGTGCATAGTGATATAACAAAATTAAAACAACGGGCAAATAAGGAAAACGTCGAACCATAGTTATCAAATGCGCTAGGCGCACTCAAGGCGCATAGGCCTTGCCTGGGGCCTAGGCGCAAGGCGCAAAAAAAGCGAGGGCCCGAGAAAAAAAAAGCGCACAATGAAAAATAAATACAAAATATATTTATGTATTTCAAAACTTGAATCACATAGTTTCAATTCCAAAAAAGTAATCCAATATCAAAAGTTCAAAAACTTTAACATGATCCAATACCAAAAGCTAAACTTCAATAGCATCGACAGCCAACAAAAATTTGCAGTCACCAACTAATTGAAGTCAGCTCTACACATTTAAGATTAAATCAGACTACTAATTATGCTCTGCAATTTCTAAAACAAAAAATAATATTCTAGATTAAAAAGTCCACCTTTAAATTTTAGTTTCAAAGTTTAAATCATATAATGAGAATTTAGCAAAGCAAATTAAACTACAAGAAACATCATCCAGAATTGTCAATGATCATATAGGAAGATTGGATTAAATTAAGTAAATTTGACTTTATTTTAGGTATCTTTGTTGAAGAAAAAATCAAAAGAAATCAGCGCCTCGCCTAAAAATAGCGCCTAGGCGCATTAGGCGGTCGATTTTAATAACTATGCGTAGAACAATTATCAAATAACTTTTTAAACACTAAACTGTATGCTTTTTGAAGCAACCAAAAATATGTATTTATTTGTTTATTTATTTTAAAAAACTAAAACAAAGTGAAGGAAAAAGTGTGTGTATATAACTTTTAATTATTCCCATAATTGGTCATCAGCTAGCCACAGAATTATAACTATCACCGCTAATTAAGGCACTTGACCAATTGATAAACTGTTGGCTTGGTTGAGTATTTCAAACATTAACCCTCAATTGATAAAATTTATGTGCATGTAACTCTATATTTCTGAATGAATATGGATGAGTACATAATGACTATTTATAAGGAGTTACTCAACTAAGCCACTTCACAAAACTAACTGTACCATTATTGACTTAGTTGACCATCTCTAAAATGCCTAATGTAAATGAGGGGTTGGAAAGTGTACTCCTGACCCGGCTAAACCGCACCCAGGTAAATAAAATAGATGGTGGGACCATCTTTCAAACAACTTGTATGAAATGTGTCATACATATGAGTATATGACATTAAGATTAGTTAAAAGTATAACTCACCTTCCTATTTTCTTCCCGCATTCTTAAGCATGTTTCTTTTACTCTCCGGCTTTGATCTTACAAAAAAGTAGCATTTCACTGCTAGCTGTCAAGTACTTAACTAACTGCAGTAAATGGTTAATAGATTTGGGATCACCTATAGTAGTTAAATTTTTGGGTTGCTCCTCTTCTTACTCAAACTTGAGTGCACCCTTACCTTATTCTTTTACCCACATCATTCCTGAAAATTCATAATAAAAAAAAAAGAAACTTATTAACCAAACTAAACACATTTACCTTGTTTAGTCTTGAATCCAGCTAATACAGATTTAGAACTGAAAGCATGAAAACTGCATATTATTCTACAACATATCAGACTCATATCGCCAATTTGCCATTAGTGTTGTCGACCGATCACCACCAAACCCTTAGCTTAGTCTTGCATACCTGAATGACCACTTAACCATTAGTCATCCTCGCAAAACAAAAGTAAGGTATCAACATAGCTATGGGTTACAATTTGCATAAGTTGCCTGAACTTCAAATGAATATTGTCATCGGGTTTCTTATTGCAACGCATATAGTTAGATATATGATTTCGTATGTTGAAGACCCGTAAGAAATTTACAAAGACTGAAGTTTGAAACTTTGCAAATGCCAGATGAAATTGAATCAATTCTCACACCAATGTTTATTAATCTGCTACTATAAAAAAAGGTGAAAATAAATATAACATATGCAAAACAATAGTAGGCCAAAAGAATGAGATTTCACCATTTAGGCCAATTTTGTCCCAACATCACAAAACCATAGTAGGCCAATAACTTGCTATTTGAAAGTAAACATTTCAATTTTGATACATTTATGGGTAAAAAAAAATTAATGAACATAAAAAAGGATTAATGAGGTTAAAGTTTTAATAATTAATCAAGCCCATCTAAACTTCTGTATTTACAGATAGATTATTATAAATATATAGTTTTGTATTTGCAAATAATATGACTAAACAAAAGTTAACGCAAATTTGATATTTATTTAGAAATAATATGATTAAACAATATATACATATCTGTGGTGCATGTAATAATATAACTAAACGAAATATAGTTTTGTATATTACATACTGAAGTTTGAGTTTATAATTAGGTCTTTCAATTGTTTTCCCGTCATCTGATAGCTCAACATAAGATAATCCCGTATTAAACAAATCAAAACTAAAAGGTATGTAGTCATTAGGGCTTGTGGGCTGTGGCAACACAAAACAAATTGTTTACAATAAATCGAATACTAACCTTTTACAATTAGGGCTTGTGATAATTGAATACAAATCACAGCGGCTATGGTGGCTGATCAAATTCACCATCAAAATTAACAAAATAAAAACGTTAGAAATAAAGTTAATTAACAACTAATTAAACCTTCTGATTAAAGTGAGAATCGATTGATACGTTCACAAATCATAAATCAATATCATGAAAAAATCGATTAATACCTGGATAAGAGTTGTATGACGATGGAGTGATAGAATTAAAAAGTAAACACTACCGAGATCCAAATGCAGAATTTACCAAAGAATGTCAATACTCACATATATCTATCTTTTAAGCGATATTGTTGCTCAATGCTCAAGAGTATCATAATCGAATGGACTTCACATCAGAATCCAATTTAATTAAATTGATTATTTGAAAAGGTAAACAGAGACTTACCAAAATCACCAGAGACGGTTCAATCGAATTTAAAAATAAATATATATGGTGGCTTTTATAAAATTGGAACGACCATATCGCAACAAATAGGATTTTTCGGTTTTCATTTAGATATATACTAGATTTTATCCCCCGTATTACGGGGGTTTGTTTTACATTATTCGTTTTATATATATATATATACTTGGATTTTAATTTTATTTATTATAAGAAAGTTAATAATTAATATACTTGAGATTTAATGATAAATGGTTTCACAAATAAATGATATGTTATAATCCGGTTTAAAAGCTATCTGGGTTTGGTGATACCCATTAGCCGTTTATTTTCTTTATTATAAAATTGTTTCTTAATTATAAATAATATTTTTTTTAAAATAAAATAGGATATTAATTTTTAGTATATCACTATTTTATATGATTTTCATATCAAATATTTGATGAGATTAATTTTTAATATAATGAGATGTAATAACTCGTTTAAGAGCTATCTGGGTTTGGTGAGACATTTGCCAGTGAATTCGGGTCAAATGCATGAGAAGCCTTCATTTACAAATAAAGTAATCTGATGGCTTGAGAGAATGGTTGTTTTACATTTTTTGTTTTTTAATATTTACTTTTTGGATTTTAATTTTCTTTATTGTAAGAAAGTTAATAATATATTAATATACTTAGGGTTTCATGATGAAAGGGTTTCATAAATAAATAATATGTTATAACCCGTTTAAAAGGGTTTCTGGATTTGGTGACCCACGACCCGCTTATGTTTTTTACTATAAAATTGTTTATTAATTATAAATAATATTTTTTTCCTTTTAAATTGGATATTAAATTTTAGTATATCCCTATTTTATAGGATTTTCATATCAAATAATTGGTAAGATTAATTTTTAATTTAATGAGATATTATAACCCGTTTAAGAGCTATCTGGTTTTGGTAAGACCCATACCCATGAATTTGGGTTAAATCAATGAGAGACCTTCATTTAAAAATCAAGAAATCTGGTGGCTTTCATAAAAAGGGGGAGCGACCACATCGCGACACATAGGATTTTTGGGTTTTCGTTTATATATAGATTTTATATATATATATATATATATATATATATATATATATATATATATATATATCCTTTTATTTGTTTCTTCCTCGTCACACCACCATCTTGGAATGATAAAACCTCTTCCTCCTCCACTGTTGCATCGCAAATTTGTTCCCTTTGGTGCCAGGTGGGTAACCCGTAAAGACTCCCAGTTTCCCTTTTCCTTCAAATTTATCACCTTTTAATTACGTACTTTTGTAATTTGCTAAGCAACCAAAAACCCTCATATGCTCATATTCGGGTTTTTGGTTAATTAGGACTTCATAAGGGGTCTTGTTTTCAGTTACCTCCGATAGCAAATGATTTACGATGTATGTGGCGGTAAGGACACATTCGCTCGAAAATCTTGTAGGCAAATTAGCTTCAAATCTCAAGGCCTGAACAGTTTCTAAAAGATGTCGGTGTTTTCGTTCCACCATGCCATTTTGTTGTGGTGTGTGTGGACATGTTGTTTCCAAAATGATTCCTTATTTGGTAAAAAAAAATCAAGCATATAATTTGATGTGAACCCCCCCCCCCCCCCCCCCCGCCATAATCACATCATATCGGATTCTTTTTATTTTTTTCTCAAATTGAACTTGTATCATTTTATGAAAATTAACAAGACATGTACTAGCCTCGTGTTTGTGTTTCAGGAGGAAAACCCATAATACTCTACAAAAGTCGTCTACTATCGTTAGAAAGTAGCTAGCTCGTGTAGGTGAGGGTGTGCGATATTTCCCCCAAACATCACAATGTATTAAGTCGAACAAGCATTTTGTTTTGGTAGTGCTAATGGAAAACGGTAATCTAGCAAACTTGGCCTTTAGACAGGAGTCACACAAATCTTTCTGTTTCGAACAATTATTCTTAAGAAAATGAATATAAGCAAGTTTGGAATTTGATTATGACCTAATCTGTCGTGCCAAGTGTCAAGAGTTGTCATCATCACTTTTCTTTCGTCCGCCACCATCCCCATCTTATATAGACCCTTTTTGCATTTACCCATTCCAATCAGTGTCTTGTCCTTGAATGCAAGTCGCGCATGACATAAAACTCGGAAAAAATGTTACAACACATTTAAGGTCATGTGATAGTTTATTAACCAACAAGAGATTGCACTTGAATTCGGGGACAAAAAGAATGTTTTTAATCGTGGTTCCATTGGGTAAGGTGTACCCTCCGCTTCCTTCTACAGCTATAGAATCTCCATTCGGTATAACGACTGGTGGCTCATAACTTTTCTTAGTTTTATTTCGAGTAAGAAATCTTTGCAAGTTATGTGCTCAGTGGCGGCACCTGAGTTATGACCCACTTACCTTCTTGGCCAATATTATCCGTCGTATTAGCAAACGGTGTATCTTCTTCTCCCTCGTACGTGTTCATTCCCCCCCCCCCCCCACACACACACACACAAAAATTCACAAACTGTTGATATTACTCGCTGGTCAGATCGGTATCTTGCTTGTCTTCACACCAACACAAGCAACTATCGGTTTCGTATTTTCTTGTCTTTCATCCTTCGGGTGAACTCATTCTTTGATGAGCTACGTTTCTTTGGTATGAAGGCTTGAAATGCAGCGGCATTAGTAGGTGATATTTTGGCACCGGAGATGGTTCTTTCAACCTTGTCGCCGGCCATGACAACTATGGTGCTAGGTTTCTGGTTTTTAGGATTGTTTCAATATTGGCTCGGACACCACAACAATTTTGTTATGATATTTGAACTGTTTCCATCAATAATTACAAAGGAGACTATCTCTATAAATACAAAAGGACTCATCAGCTGACTCGTTTCATGGCCGCAAATAAGGAAAACATATAGAAAAGGAATAAAATATGGACTAAAAAAAGAAAGAGATGCAATATCGTTTAAGCGGGTCGTAGTCGAACCGGCCGGTCCGGCCCGGGTTTAAAAACACTGATACACTCATTGATTAATAAAATCTCTCTCTCGTTCTCATATTCATTAGCTATTAGGCTTGTTTCACAATAAGTTTACATATTTTGTAAAACAAATTGTCAAATTGTTACAACTGTATTCAAAATTCAAATAGTTTACTAAATATATTTAAATCAAGTTTATACTTGACTACACCAAATAACATATTACATTTCAGTTGAAAACATTAACTGATGTAAATTCACAAGCACTGAATTTATTTATATACATTTTATGAACATAACATTTATATACAAATATAATTAACAACAGCTATGCGCGGGCTTTAGAATTGGTAGGGGCAACTGAGTTGGGAAGTCAGGGGCTGTTTCACCATGGGATTCGGTGGCTGTTTTCGATAACCACTGCGCTTGCGGTGTTGTTAATTATAACAAACTAAAGTCTGGCATTTTGGAGATTAAGGGCCAGTACTTGCCCTTTCCTATTGCACACCTTTTTCTCAATTCTTTAGAAGCTTCAAATAGTACCAAACTTGGAAGTGAAGGGAGTAGTGTTTCTGGCAGATGTCTAAGCTTCGGACATGACCAAAGCATAAGAAGTTTAAGGCAGGTGAGGTGTTGCAGGCCCTCTGAAACTGATTCCAACTCCATAAATTCAAAGATACGTAGCGTAGTTAGAGATGATGGAAGAAGAAAAGAGGATGAACCACTCGTATCTTCTTCCGCCGTTGCAAATGAAACTACCCCTGAGTTTTCCCCACCATATAAATCTAGTGTAACAAGTGAGGTTGGGAGATTTTGCTGCCCCCACTCAGAAATGGGTTTCTTTAACTCTCCTATACTTTAACAACTTAAATTAGGAGGCCACAATCCACATGGAAATGAGTAATCCAAATTTGGACAGTTAGATAGCACCAATTCTTCCAGAGATGCCAGACTTTGCAAATGCTCATGTGGAAATGACTTCAGATTCTTGCAGTAAGTGATAGAAAGGCGTCGCAAGCAAAAAAATGGAAGAAAACCATAACCGTTGTCCGGAATGAATTCTATGTCATTACAATGCCCTATTTGTAAATTGGTGAGATGGACTAAACATCCTTTAGGAAACGACCTCAGATTCGGCACAGTCCAAATGCAAAGAAATTCAAGTGATGACAAGAAGTTGTTGAGAAGCCAACTTACCTCCACATTATAACAAACACTAATGTTAAGATACTTCAAAGTGGATGGGAGGTCGTCTACCATTGGGAACGCCAAGGATGTAACTGAATGGCAATCACGTATAGCCAATGTCTTAATGCTATTTGGACAATTGTAAATCTCTAGTCTCGGACAATCTTTGATTGTCACTTCTGTAATAGATTTCATGTTAATATTCGAATCCACCTCTTCCTCTCCCAGTGATACCAAATTTTTACACTTTCTTACTTCCAACTTCTGTAAACTCACAAGAATCTCACATGCTACTGCCTCTGATTCCCACAAGTATGCGAGTTCATAGCATCCTGAAATGTCTAACTGTTCAACTGTCCGAAGATGCTCTAATATTTCACCATCTAGCTGAGTAAGCCCTTTTATGTCACACATTGTTAAACTAGAAAGCGACGTAGACACGCCGACCATGCTTCTTAACCCTGCTAAAGAACATCCTTCTACATGTAAAACTCGAAGTGACGGTATTAACTCAATTTCCACTACATCTAGCTTCGGACAATTAACTATAGACATCTTATGAAGACAAGGAAACACTCCGCCTTTGACTCCACCACTAGTTGACCACTCCTTCCATCCATGCATATTTCTAAATTGCAAAACTTCAAGTGACGGAAATGCATTACCACTGCAAGAGTTGGTAGGTACAAGTAACTCAAAACCGACTCTCTTTAGCATGTGTATACCTTCAACAAACAACGTTTGAAGCGACGGTAGATATCCAAGTGTTGGTAAGCATGTACAACTTCTACATCCACTTAATTTAAGTTTAGTTAAGCAAGCAAATGAGGGATCCCCAATCCAACTAGGAAACTTTTTTCCATTGTAGTACAAAATCGTGAGGCTTCTTAACTTCTCATAAGGCCTCAATCCTTCGAGTACTTCATATTCGGTTAATTCATTCCGAGAACCATCAAAAACATCACCCCATTCCATTCGTATATCGCATATGCCCTTCTTTTGTTGTAAGTTCCCCTCCTTTGCATGTAGTGCGTTTTTCACTTCATGCAACCCCTCAATGGAAAGTTGGCCACGAAGATGCACAAAGCCCTTGAGAGAGGACACTCTAAACCCACCAGATCCTCCAATAATGACCCTGGATAAAGTTTGTAGACTTGTCAACCCACCAAATCCTAACGGAATTTTTTTGAGTTGTGGAGTATCGCTAATGTCTAGGTGTCGTAGGTTTATCAGCTTTACAATACTATTTGGCAAGGCAAATAACTCATGACAACCAGACAACAACAAGCTCTGTAGATTATGAAGGTTACCAACTTGCTCAGGTAAACACGTGATCCTAGTGTTGGAAGCATTGAGGTATCGCAAATGTTTGAGACCACAAATGGAATGTGGTACCTCAGGGATTGATAAACTAGCTAGGCTTAGCACCCTTAGGAACTGCAATTGCGGAAGCTGTTTAAACAATGAGAGCATGTTTCCTTGCACACCTTCTTTTGTAACTGGAATGGGTAAGAAAGTTCTCAGGCGTCTAGTGCTTTGTAGTGCGTTGAATTTTCCGTATTTTTCATATTCTTCACAAATAAATGATATGTGGCGGAATTTCTCCAAAGCTTCAAACCTGTTGGAAACTATCTTATCATCCACCCTAAGAAAGAACTCTCCTGCAACACTCAGCGCCAAGTCATTTATCAGGTCATGCATTGTATATCGGTGTTTAACATTGGCTGAATGCTGAAAGAAGGATCTCGACACTAGCTCGTCAAAACTCTCATGACCAAAACTCTCCATTGACTTATTTTCATGCGACTTGGACAAAAAACCTTCAGCCATCCACAGGAGGACTATTTGTTCCTTGTCAAACATATAATCCTTGGGGAATAAGCAACAATATGCAAACATGTGCTTCAAATGCGGCGAGAGATCATGGTAACTTAGCTTTAGAGCAGGAAGAATCTCACTTCCATTATCCAAATTCCATATCTCACTATTCAGGAGATTCTCCCATTCTTCCTCATTGGATTTTTCTCTGAATACCCTCCCAAGTGTTCTCAAAGCCAAAGGCAATTTACCACACTTCTTAATGATATCTTCTCCATGCAGCTTAAGTGTTAGGTTCGTATCAAAGTTTTGCTTACTGGACGCATGTTGAGTAAATAAAGATAGTGCTTCTTCATCTGACAAAAGCTCTAGAGGGTACATTTGAACGGAGTCCATCACTGATGCAACCATGGTCTTTCGTGTCGTGACAAGAACTTTACTTCCAGGAGCCCCCACAGTAAAAGGGCGTTGGAGGAGTTCCCACTGCACATAAGTTTCGTTCCAGACATCGTCTAGAACAAGCAGGGAACCTTTTCTTTAGAAGTTTTTCCGTAAGAGCCACTTGAAGCTGATTTAGAGTTTTAAATTTTTTGTCTTCTCCACCAACATCTTTAAAAATAGCTTTACTAATTGTAAATACATCAAACTCATCAGAAACACAAACCCATGCCATGAGTTCAAAATGATTCTGCACTTTATTATCATTGTACAAAAGTTGGGCAAGAGTGGTTTTGCCAATCCCACCTAGACCAACTATGGAGACGACTTCGACGTTTTGAGTCTGACTACTTGAAGTTTCACTGCCCAACAACTTCCCTAACAATGCCTCTTTATCACCTTCCCTACCTATAATTTTTGATTCATCAACCAATGAGGTTTCCTCCAACCGTTTACTTGGTCTATCTAACCTTACAACATTATCATTCAAACCCAAAAGATTTTTCTGCTCAACTAGATCGCGCAGTTTGGTTGTAATCCCATCTAGTTTAGAACTCATCTTTTGACCATACTTAAGAGCATGAAATTTGGTTGGAATGAACTTTAATACCTTACTGGTGGTGGCTTGATTCAAGTTTCTCCGAATATCTTCGGTGGCCAGATCATCGAGCACATCATCTATTTCGTAAGCCAAATGTTGAAGTTTGTTTAGCCACAACTGAACAGATGTGTCTCGTATGTGTTTATGACCTGCGTCGACCAGCACAGCTTGGATCTGGATCAAGGTGTCTTTCCATTTATTGAGCTCGGAATAGATTCCTACGGATCGGCCAACTTGATCAAGTCAGCAGAGGTCAGCTTCTCAAACAAAACAGTGATGAATGCTCCGATAAAGAGTTCAGCAATAGCCATTATTGGAAATGAATAGATTATTAATTTGTTTTTGAGAACTTTTGATTTCAAAGAATGATTGAGGTGAAAATATGTAGATGAGATTGAATGATTTTTTGTACATATGAGTAAACTTCCAGCCTCGTCATACTAAACAAGTCTTCGTTTGCAAATATAAAAAACTATGTACTAGTTGGAAATGGTGTGCTAACTTTTTCTTAAAATAATCCAACTTACAACTACATTCCAGCTTATCAATTTGTATCATTGCTCCACTTGAGAATATAATTATATAAAAGTCTCCATCTGCATAGCCGTGTTCCATTTGAAAACATTTGTAATAAGTTCAATTTTGGCTTGCCAAATAATTGATGTATCAGAGAAGACAATTGATATTATATAATCATGTAAGTATATTTATAAGTCAATATGATTATATATAATCAATCCATGACAAAGCGTGCTTAAATTCATGAAGCTAGTGCGTTCATATCATAAACAAACCCTTTAAATTGTAAGAATAAGGCATGCCCTTGAACACATTGCCTCGAAGAGTTATATGCCCTTGGTTACGACAACTTGAATCTTAGGTAGCGTTTGGTATACGGGAATGACAAAGGGAATGAAATCAGTCATTGTGAGGGAATGAGAAATTGGTGTTTGGTTGGTGAATGAAATGGAATCAATATCATTCCCTCAAAAACATTCCTTCCCACCCATCCTCCTTTCTTTTTTTTCATTCCATTCATCTCTCACCATACTCTCTCAATAACACCACTTGATAACCACCACCACCACTTGACCACCTCCACTACCTGACCACCACAATTGTCGCCACCACCACCTTATCGCCATCGCCACCACCACCACCTTACCTCCACCGCCACTTGACCGCCACCCCACTACCTAACCAGCATCGTCACCACCGCTGGCGCCACCACCTGATCGCCACCGTCATCGCCTCCGCCACTATCACCTGACCGCCAACGCCTTCGCCTCCGCCGCCACCGGCCACCAACACCGTCACCACCATCACTACCACCGCCGTCACTTGTGCCACCACCACCACCACTGCCACTACTACAATCGTCACAACCACCTGATCGCCACCACCTCCACCTCCATCACCACTGCTACTAGTGCCACCACCACCGTCATCGCCACTACTACAATCGTCACAACCACTGATCACCACCATCGCCACCGCTCTACCATTGTCGTCACCATTGCCACCACCATTATCACTGCCACTACTACAATCGTCACAACCACCTAATCGCAACCACCTCCACCTCCATCTCCACCGCTACTAGTGCCATCGCCACCGCTACTAGTGCCACCACCACCGTCACCGCCACTACTACAATCGTCACAACCAGTAATCACCACCGTCGCCACCGCTCTACCATTGTCGTCACCGTTGCCACCAACATCACCATTGTAAAGTTATTTTGGTAGTTTTTTTTATGTTGTGATAGAAATATTTTTATTATTTATATTTTATTCATGCGTTTTTTCCCTTCCTTTTTGCTATCAAACAATATAAAGTAATAATTTAGTCGATTTAGAAGATTAAACAAACAAGACAAATGAATGGTAATGATCAATTTCATTCCCTTATTCATTCCATTCATTCTTCAATTCCATTCTCCCTCCATTCCATTAACGACAACCAAACATACCCTTAGATTATTCAATCTATCGATTATTAAGTATTTTATTTTACAAAAGGAGGCATCAAACTTATTGTTATTATGTATACTAAAATTTTCTAAAATGCTAATAATTAGTAACACAAACCTAAGTCTCGGTTTTTTTGCGTTTTAAAAAGCCGTTGAGTTTCAATTTTCTATTTTTCGTGTGATTTTGGTTTGATTATGGGACAATTTACAGTTTTGTTAGTTTTGGTTCAGTTACTCGGCTTTTTACTCATCTCCAGTCCCTACTAATTATAACGAATCTCGTTTTACAAAAGTTTTTTTTACAAAAAATAACTTGAAGCTACAAAACTTGCCAATACTTTGAATGTTACATTTTTTTCAAAGATGTTTTCTTTCGAACCTTAATGCGGTTTTTTTCTCTCACTAATGCAGGAATTTAATTAGTAGCGATTCAAACGACTCAATCACAAGATTAAGTAATTAAATAACGTTTTTAAGCTTATAAATAACAATGATTTAATATAATAATTTAACAAAATCAAACTAAATGCCCGTTAGATAATCAACTAAATGTGAATAATATAGTTTCTGATTAAATATCTTCAGTTTTCTAAAGGTGTCATCTAACTGTTTGATGTTGAGATGGCCGAGTTGGTCTAAGGCGCTAGTTATGTAAATTTGATTCTTTTACAATAGAGTGTGATCACCTAACATCAAGCTACTACATATTTTATTATATTTGCAAACGAAGACCTTTTAAATTAGTATGATCAGGCTTCTGGTTTTTTTGATCTACAAAAGTTCTATCAGCCTCTTCACTTTAATTTTCATCCCACCATAGTTTTTTTGATCTACAAAAGTTCTATCAGCCTCTTCACTTTAATTTTCATCCCACCATAAACAACCAATCTTTTAATTTTCAATGGCCGTTGTTGAACTCTTTATTGGAGCATTCATTACTGATTTGTTTGAGAAGCTGCCATCTAGCTCAACAAGTGGAGAAAAACCTTAAACCAGATCCAAGTAGTGCTTCTCTGTTAGGAATAACCAGATTCATCACTGATTTGTTAGGAATAACACACACAAACCAAACACAAATAAAGAACACAAGGATTTAACATGGTTCGGTCCAAACTTACCTACGTTTATCCAGCGGTGACTAGGATTTTTATTGAGTGATACAAGACTACAAGTACATAATGAGATTAAATAGGTTAGGCCAAATTAGGGTTAACCCTTGGTAACTCAATCAACAAGACAAAGGCCAACTGGCCGCAAGGACTAGGGCCGTCCACCCTATCTTGCACCTCACCCTAAAGTGGCCCAATCTGGACCGGGTTTAAGCCTACATATACTAACAATCTCCTCCTTGGAGGCTTCAAACATGGTCAACACTGTGCTCCTCTTGTACTTTTGCAATCGTTAGCCTGAACTTTAACCATCTCCTCGTTGCCATCCGCCTTCTCATCAATCAATACCTATTGAAGCTCCCTAGAGCTTCAACCCAGTCTTCGTCTCTACCAGCTCCCACTTAAACAAACTGTCGGAAACTGAAAATTTATAAGAACAAACACTCTCTGAAAAAATCAGATAATCCCCTTGAGAGACTTTGATCACTAGAATACTATGTTTTCATATCGGATCGGACATGGAACCGGACGAGCAACTGGTTCATCTGTTCAACCTGTCTAACAAACTTGATAAAAAAACGACGTTTATGGTTGAAAAAAAGATTTAAAAAAAATTTATAGTAAACTGGTTCAACCGGTCCGGTTTTCCAGTCAGACCGGTTGAACCGGTTTGGACCGGCCGGTTCTCTGGTAGACAAGCGAGCTACATAGAATTGGACCGGCCAGTGGACCGAATCCTGGTCGGGTCTGGTCTCAACAACATTGCTAGAATACTAGTTCTTATAACCTACTGCGTGGTAACTTTGACTAAAGCTTTGACTGAATAGCTGTCAATGCTCCCACTGTCATAAAAACCCTGATTGTTTCTTTGAACTTTTCCAAGCACGTTTAACCTGAATCGGACCTGTGTCTCTAGATTTGTCATCTGCAAAACAAAGTTTCTTCTTCCCACGAGATTTTGTGAACCGGACTTTGGCTTTTTTCTAAACTGGGACGGTTACTCCCTTAGATGCTAAATCAACCATATACAATGAACTATTTTTACTTCCTCAAGCCATGACTAGATTACCTTTAACCACCTTCTACTGCTCACTCCTGAACTTAATGTCACGTCCCTGATCATCCAACTGTCTGACAAAATCAACGACATCTTAAGACCACCTGAAATAACCCTAACATCCTTAAAGTCCATGAATCATCTCAAGTCTTTAAATCTATATCACCCACGCCCATAACATCAATAACTTCATTGTTCACAAGTATTACTTTTCCAAAGTCTCGTAACTTCAAATTCCTCATCGTTTCAGTGAAGTGAGTGGCATAAAACAATGCACCAGAATCTATAGCCCAAGAATTAACGTTACTCTGAACACTACAATCCAAAGCATCACCCTCAATAGTTGCTTCTTTCACCTTGTTATTTTCTGTAACATTCATTTGTTTCTTATCACTCTCATTTGGACACCTACTCCTAAAATACCCCATCTCTTTAGAATTCCAGCATATAATATTTTTCCACGTCTTTGACTGGCTCCACTTCCTGTTCCTACAGGCTTGTTACTTTCCCCTACATGTCTAACTTTCATGATAGTGCTAAAACTAAGTAAACAGAGGCTATATACGACATTACTTCTAAGACCACCAATAGTGGTAATGTTGTGGGAGCATAATGAGATCCAAAACTAGACGAACACCGCTGTCACACCCCAACTTAGAACCTAGAAGTGTGACACTCGATGATACATGTTTTGTAAATATATAAGAGTTACGAGTTTATTTTAGCGGAATATCTGGCTTCATAATAATAAAATATTAATATACATTGAGAATTTCTTAGGAATTAACTACCAAAGTATTTGGTTTACAAATATTGTATCATTGTTACAAGAATTTTAATTTAACAAAATTAAGCTATCTTCAAGTTGCGAGCATCTATCTATGTTAATGAGTACTAATCCTTGTATATACTGCTACTTTTAGTTAACTTCAATGTGAAGGGGAAATATGTCAGCGATATGCTGGAAAAACGTTGGCATACTCTAATAGAGTTTTTAAGTCAACTTTTCGTTAAATACAAAGATAGTTTTCTGTACAACACAACATGAATATCTTTTTATCTCAGGTTTTGTACCATAGCAAACACATATAATTCAAGGGTTCTCCAGGAGTTGTACCCATTGGAGAACTGGTTATGACTGACAATAGCATGTCTCCTAGTAAGTTATGTTTGGATCTAGACACATGTGTAATCGGTCCGAGATGCTTTTATTTTCTGTTTTGTATTATAACGCCTTTCAAAGATTACGTAATCTCATGTAACATTTGACTGACTCTTTAAGATAAACAACCAGCTTATTTTATTTTTGACTGATTGTAAAAGGTTTAACGTATTTACTTTTGATTGTCTGTTCTGTATGATGGGGTGATTTTGTTTGAAAACTTTGCAATGATGTTTAACCTATAATAAATACGTTTACATAAATACCTGGATCGTATCTCTTGATCCAGCTACAGACCATACTATCCCGATTTTATCGTTTCAAACCTCATTTATTAAGACTGGTTGTGTTTATTGGTTCAAAACTTTACTTCCTTCATAATAATTAAAATTAGCTTGAGACGGGCCGTATCATAACGAGACAGTTCAAATATCAGTGACATGCAACCACAAGTTTGATCTCTTGACATCTATCAAAAGTTGGGATGAGACGGGCTGTCACATGATTAGACGATCCGCCTAATCCTCTGTTTTCTGGCTGTTAAGTATAAAAATGACCTTGACATCTTTTTGACTCATATTAAGTGTACTATGATCTTATGCATGTATAAAAAGTAACACTTATGTGATTCCTGTAAATCATTGTAACGGTGGTTGGATCTCGCTTAAACATGATAAACGAACTTAAATGATTGTTAGAACATGCCTTCCTTACTTCCGAACAATATTAAAAATCAGGGATGATTGGGAATGGCTGCTAATGATTCTGGAATTTGATCAACACCTTCCTATTGCCTTAGAAAACCTTGAACTAGATTGGACTTGATTAAGAACTCAAGAACACTTGCTTAAACTTGCTCATGATGCATGGGATGATTTCCAAAAGTTGTGTGATGGACATGGACGCCAAATGCTCTAATTTTATAGGCGAGGGGGTGTTGATGAGTCAACAATCGACACAAGACACGTTTTGATTGAATTTGAAACCTCTTGCTAAACTGGGCAGTGAGATGGACCAACACAAAAAGAGACGGCCCGTCTCATCTATTGTAGGCGGGTGAGACACCCCGTCTCAAAATGGTAGGTGCTTGTGACACCCAGTCTTAAATAAAAACTTAATACCCATGTTATGTTTGATACGGGCCGCCACAAAATGAGACCGTGAAAAATTACATATTAGACCTTGAACTTTAAGTTTGAAAGAATACCAAATGGTCCCTTAACTTTGAAAGTTGGCAAAAATGGCACGAAAGTTCTGGGAATGTTACAACCGCCCCCTAGTTTTGAGCCTCATTTTGGAGGCACTCGTTGTGTACACAAGGAGAGGCCGTGAGAGATTTGTGAGATAGAAGGAGAAAAAGGTAATCATTGCAAGGGGTTTTGAGGCTTTTTACCACTACACATTTTGAAAAACTAACTTGGAAGTCACGTGTCAAAAAACCCCCTATGTGCTTAGTTACCACTACGCATAGTCTAATAGGTGTAATATATCCTCGAGTAAGCTCGTAATACTTATAATACAGTTTTACACCAATCACAATCCGTATAAAAAACCTGAAAGACATGCTCAAAAAGATACAAGCTGGTAAGCTATAAAGATGCTGAGTTCGTGAGATGAAGTTAAAATAGCCAAGAAAATTTTATCCAAGTGTAAGTGTGCTTACTAAAACAAGTCCAAGCATCATGCTAGCTAGAATTTATCCCGATCCAACAACAACGTACACAATAAACATTTTGATGTTAGTGATGCCCGGAGATTTTTCGGTAGACGCAAAGATTAGAAACATACTTTTCTCTTCCTTCTATGATTAATTTTTGAAACAAAAAATCTGGAGTAGAAAAACAAGGAAAACTACTTTATTCTTTCATATCTTTTTATTGATACACGATGTTGGATCAGAAGTGATGAGCACACCAGAATAAAGGAAACAAAACAACCAAATTTTTATTTGACTAACCAATATGCTTTTTTATAAAGAACAGTAACAAGAAAAAGAGATCAACATCTATATTATAAAATAGGAATTTGGAAATCAAACTATGGCTATCCACACTTAGCCTTATAGAATATGAACCGGTAAAGCCCAACTTGATACTTCGGCCATCAAATCAGATTTACTTGGAGCATGTTTGGGATTTAGTTTGAAAAATATTTATTGACTTTTTCAAGAAGCCATTTTGAAAAGCCAGAATTTGGGCTTCTAGAAAACTGCTTTTTAACGCTTCAAAAAGCTAAACTAAAAAGGATTTTGGTGATTGCCAAACACATTTTAACTTATTGGCTTTTTGAAAACACCAATAAGCCAATAAACATTTTTCAAACTCAATCCCAAACATGCTCTTAATTTTGGCAAAATGAAAGGAGTTCCTTATCATTTTGAAATCTTTCCATGTCGTGTTTATCTAAAGTCACCCATGCGTCAATACCATCTCCATTGGGAGTATCCATTAGCACGGCACCACTTGGGTTTACAGATCTTAACGTCATACTTGCAACTGCGGGATTTCCCCATCCAAAATCGAATTTGTGATAAGGGGTCCCGCAAAAGCTCGGAACCAAAAAGGTTCTGTTGACAACATTTTCTACTTCTCCATTGAATAAACTTGACACAATCCAATCAGTCCTTTGATGAACTAGCTGCACGTTTTGGACTCGGTCAAGTTCGATCTTCTGATCTTTTATCTTGGAAACCAGAACACTTATTGAAGTTTCAGTTTCATGTTGGGTGCTGATCAAGATACTTGCTACGTAATTTCCGACGGTAGTTTGGGGAAGTTTTGGGACAAATTTGCTACGCATATTGGCGGGGAAAAATAAAAAATATGGCTTAAAAGAAGACGCCCTTGCCAATGTGGTTTTGTAAAGTAGACAAGTCAATACTTCGGCCCTTGTAGGATTTTTTATAGATAGTGTTGATCCACCTTCCGTGATGACCTTATTCTTGAGGTCAATTAATTTTGAGTTGGGGAACACGAACTTTCAGGTGACAGGTTCGCTACACTTAGAAGGAGATAAAGCCGAAGTATCAAGAAGGGGAAGAAGGTTGGCAGTAGCTGGGGATTGAATAAAATGAGGGGTAAGGGGCAGTACCTCTTTGTGATCGGTGGAACCATAACGTGCCACTGAAGCCCAATGACTAACGAATGACACAGCCGTGCAGGCATCACCAACTCTGTGTGACAGCGTCACTCCCACCGCGATTCCACCACACACAAAGTGATTGACTTGAACCCCAACAAGACTCGCTATATGGGGAGAGTTTGGCCAAAACATGCCATCAACATAAAGTTGGCCAACGGTGTCATTTTCTTCACTTATATGTTGGGACATGTTCATTTGACTATCGTTTTTGGCTTCAACAAATACAACCCCCTCATCGTCACAATCGATGTAAGGCATGGTCGGTGTGTGTAATCTGCCGGCAAACGGATAGTATTTTGTTAGGCTCTGTGACAATGATTTCTTTAACACCCGGACTTTGTCATCAGCGGATAAACTGCAAGGTTCATTGTTTGGGTAATAGAGAATTATTGGCATGTATGTGTGTGCGGTTCGTTGATCAGTCTCAGAAAGATTATAAGTCCGGAGATGAGATGGTGTTGGAGAGGAAGGCTTCACCATTTCTCGAGAAACAATGGTGTGCGTTGCGTTCATCATCATCAACTTTTAATGGAAAGATTTTATTGTTTTCAATCTTGTAGCTGCAAATTATATGTAGATAAATATGCTCTTACTATATATAGCTATGCCACCCTCTCACCCTCATGTGGTATATATTAACAAACAATATACTCTTTTGTCAATTATTGTGAAGACTTCAACTATCCAATTAAAATTGAAGCTTTAGGTAAACAAAAATAATATTTGTATAATAGAAACAGACATTCTTGAAGTTGACTGATGTTCTCAAAATGTCGTGTTAAAGAGCGAGGTGAGGTTAAACTCAGTAAAGATTGCTACATGCCTACAGATAAGACCCACTTTACAGTCAGCCATCCGTCGATTTGGGTCTACTTGAAAATAGTTAGAACATAGAATTTTCTTTTCAGCGCGAAAACCGCTTATACCACATCTATATTACATTATAAAACATATAGGCATCCTTTCAAGTTCCTTAACTCTCCTCCATCAGACGCCGTTGAATTAATTGCCCTTGCCTGAAAAATCCAGCTCCAGCTTCCAACCCTACTTGCCGGCGAGTTCAATCCAGAACCCTACTTGCCGGAGACTTTAATTCCTCTCCTTCTCTCTCTGTATACGTTACACCTCATACATCAATTCCTCAATCAATTTCTTCTTCAACAATCAATCAAATCCTCAATCAATTTATTTTAATTCATGTCAGTTTCTATGTAATATAGTCATCCTAATTGCTACTTTCTATGCTATAAAAACAGCCAAACAGCCACACGAAATTCTTCATCATCATCATCATCACCAGGGTTTAGTTATGGTTTATTGGTATTAGGTATGTTATACTCTTCCTTTGTATTATGTATTCTCAATTCCCATGATTCTTGATTATTCCTATTCATTACCCTTTTGATTTCATTATGCTTTGAAGATGCTAGCTAATTCACGTTTTCATTACTCTTTTGATTTCATTCTGTTTTGAACATGTTAACTGATTCACCTTTAAATTTGGTTTCATTGTGGTTTATTGGATGATAATTAGGTTTGACAATAGATTTGCAGGTTAAAATTACACCACATTACCTCGGGTACCATAACATTTATGCAGAGAACTCGACTTTAAAGACATATATTAGCTCAGCTTCACCATGAATCAACCAACCATACTGCAACTGGTTTGGGTTTTCTTTCTCAAAACTGTTATTCATGATCTGTAACATAAATTTATGTGATTTATATATATATTATTTTCAATACATGATACTATGCTGGTGATGCGTTTTGGTTATGCCATGTAGTTGTTATATTGACTTCTATTGTTGACTCTTAATCTTTTATATAAGAATAATTCATGGTCTTTTTATTACAGCATGTCACGTACGTCTATAATTGCAAACTGTTACAAAGTTTATAACTAAAGTCATAGAAAAGGCTGATATAATTTTCTGTAGAAACCAATAAATGACTTTTCTTGTTTTGTAGGTTAGCAGAAAAAATGATCTATGATGGTTCTTGCAAGAGATCCTTGAAACTGAGGTTAGTTAATGTGACACAAAATGTATATATGCGTGTGAAAATTCGTTTTTGATTTTGCCGGTATGCTTGAAATTGCCTAAATGCTTAGGCATGGACAAGATCTCCCATATTATTGATGTGCAGTGTATGCATTATAATAATTTACATTATTTTTAATTGTATTGCATACATATGATTTTAATAATCTTGCAAATACTTTTAGGGGAAAAGATGGCAGAAGAAGAACTCATCGTGGAGGTGCTCGAGGCATTTGGGCGTGCTTTAAAGGTTTGCTTTTATATAATTACATAACTTATTGTCTGCCACTCAGATATTCAGGTCGACTGAAATTTATTTGTTGTTGAGTGCAAGTTAACACTTACAATTGAGTTTGTGCTGTTGATTACTGATAAGCCAAGGTCCATGACTACACCTTCCATGTTAGTGTATAAAAATGCAGACTACAGATTGACCCAAAAAAAGCATATAATCTAAATGGCAACAAATTCAGTTCTTTTGCGTTTGAGAGAAGTTTAAAGCTGATGATGCTGCTGCACCAGCATTATTATAGGACCTACCAAAGTTGCTTCTCAATCGGCTGAAGCAATTAAAGCCCAAACTATAAACTATGAGTTTGGTGCTAACCTTCTAGAACCCAAAGGTTCATTATTTACTATTTTTACCACTTTTATAATAAGTTTAGTGTTTTTAAAACTCTTTATTTCATTATTTCTTAGTCAAAGATGTGGGCATGCGGCTTTTTGGAAGGGCCGACAAACAGAACCGTTCTGTAAGGCCCCGAACCCCGGGAGCCCCACAGTTGGTATTCATATAAAATATTATTTGAAGTAATTAAACTTGAAAACGGTTTCTTTCATTAAAAACAAACATCTCAGAGTGTAAATTCAGCGGAAAACATAAATAGTAAAGTAAGTTCTCTAAAGCTCGGGAATTTTGCCCAAAACCAATTTTAAATATAATTCATAAAACTATTTAAAATAAAATTGTTCAAAATACATTCTTCCATCCACGTATGCCCCTCACCGTCCAAGTAGCTTCATGCACGTCCAAGCGATAAGGCATCCTCTTCCTAACCTGAAACTCACACTAACATGCACACAAAGTCAGCTTGAGCTGAGTGAGTTCAAGATTTAAGTAAATAATATCAGTAATAACAATTATGATAGTCATACCAAAAGTTTAAAAACAAAAAGAGTGCATCCATTAAGTCATTACCGAAGACTAAACATTCTCATACATACATATACAAAATATATATATAAACATTCTTTCAAGTACATCCCTATATATTTAACAATATATATATATATATAACATCCACGTATAACATCAGGGTCGAGCAAACGTACAACCCAAACACGTAACATCAACGCATGCAAACACAAAGTAGGCATACGCAACATCAGTAGTCGAAACGACTACAACATCGCCAAATATAGGCCAAACAATATATATATATATATATATATATATATATATATATATTAACATCCCAAGGCCTACCATATACTAGCAAGCCTATATAAAATCGTTTAAAACATTTCATCAAGCAAGAAAAACACTTAGGTGTGCATGCTAGCCCAAAATTTAAAAGAGTAAAAAGGGCATCATGAACTCACCTGAAATCAATCAAACACCAGCAACGAGCTAGGAAATCTCTAAGTGCACACTCACAAGTAAGGGCCTGTAAATTGTACACAACGCGTTACTAAACTAGACCGTAAGAACACGCTTGCCTAACGGGCCATTCAAGCCCAACAATTTGGCCGAGGCCCAACCCATACTCTTTACTTTACCTCAGCCCCTAAAACCTTTCAATTAACCAAATCCACCCTACGATCATGGTCGGGGCTAACCATGATGCACAACTCACCCGTCGGTATGCAAATCGAGTCGAATACGCGCGTAATAACTCTTAAAACCAATTGCCAAACAAATCAGCCCCAAATGGACCAAATTCCCATCTTAACCTTTTCATACCTCATAATTATGTCACCCGAGTTGATAGGGTCGACGGTTCCTTTTTACAACACTCACTTTAATGTTTAGACGACAATTCGCGCATAACGGACTCGATTGACTAATCACCAACCTAATCAGCCCCGAGTACCAAAAAAATAATTTTCCCACAGCCCTTAAACCCCCCTAGGGCTATGCAAACTGATTCGGTTGGTCATTCAATCGATTAATGCATCAAACTCAACAATTGACGATTCTACACCCGATAATCTCTAGTTTTCGAACTAAAATCGATTGACTGACCTAAACACCTCCAATGGCCACGAAATTTTAATATGATGTAAATGCCATACCTGGGAATCTTTCTACACCAGAAACTCTAATTTTTATCCACGGGAAGCAGATCAATTGCACCTTGGCCGAAATCTGTCCATCGAAAAGAATCGGCAAAATTGAGCATCAAAACGATTAGGGGTGAACGAAAAAAATGTTGGGGATTATAGCACATACCTTGAACTACTTCTAAATGCATTGGAATCACTCAAAAAGTCGAAGCAAAGAAGGGGGGCTGTCTTCTTGCCGATCGGCTGCTAGAGGGTTAGGGTTAGGTTTAGTTTTGTTTTATAATTATAATAAAAGAAGTTACATCCAAGTCCCTCCAAATTGAAGTATAAGGCATTATGGAAGAAAAGTTAAATGGTTCAACGTACCGAGATGACGTAAAGGCTCCTGAAAAACGTCGGTTAAATCCCGAGAATAATACATACTTTACAAGCTTTAACTCTTGGAACCGAAATTAACGGGTGTTACACGTTCCCAACTCAATTGATCAAACAGAGCTATTCAAGAATTCTCAGCTCACAAAAATCTCAAATCAACCCAAGCTTAAACAAGCTCGAGCCTAAAAGTAAGCTTTTTTTTAATAAACAAGCTCGTGTCGAACTTAAACGCACCTGAGCCAAAAAATAAGCTTATTTAATCAGGGGTTTTCGGTTTTCGGGTGTTGCTTAATCAAGTTTTGAGCTGCATCGAGTCAGGTTTAATATTTTTTTGTTGTTTTATCGAGCTTCGGGCTGCTTTAGGTCGGCTTCTGGTATGCAAAGTGTTGTTTACTCAGGTTTTGGGTGGCTCCGGGTCGGGTTCAGTAAGCAAGTTCGTGTCGGTTTTAAATGGGCCATATTAAAAAAACAGCTAACAGGAAAATGGGTCGCATAATTTCAAGATATTCTAAAAAGGTCTATTTCACCTGTTTGGGTAAAAAGTTTTAGCCCGTCTGACTAAAAAGCTTTAATCAAGGCAGTTGGCTTAAACTTTTTTGGCTCCCTTTGACTATAACCGAGGAAAATTGGTAATTTAGGGTCAAGTTAATGGTATTTGAAAACTGAAATGAAACCAAAAACTAAAACTGAAACCAAAAAAACTGAAACCGAACCGATATGAAACCAAAAAAACTGAAACTGAACAGACTTAAAGTAACTAAAAACCTTTTGTCTTGTTTGAGGTTGGACCTATATTCCTTTTAGTAAATTTCACACACTGAACTAATTGTTAGAATTGATAAAATGTTGTGCATGTGGACTGCAACTGGTACTGTGTGTAATGCCCCAAATGTCCAAACTATTTCTTAATTACAACAGCACTTTTGGAATTGGTAGATGGTATGCTAGTAGAAACTACAACTGATAACTAAGCAGCATAAACAAGTAGGGTTGTGCTTCACGATCTGTTGTGGCATTACGTTTTCGGGTTATGATGCGTTGGAGGTTGCTAACAATATTGGAGCTATTTAACATAAAGCTTTATTGCTTCAGTCAAAAGTTGTATTTTGATTTTCGACATTATTGTTTTGTTGTCTCGAGTAGATTTAAAAGTTTCTTATACTTCGGGTCTGCACTATCAATTCGGGTCTGCATTATCAATTATCCAAAAGGCACCCTAAGTTTAATTGTTTAATAGGTATGATTTAATTTGTTTTGAATCAAATTCAAATTCAACTTGTTTGATATCGTCATCTTTATAAGATTTTTGTTGACGATTGCTCAATTTTGGAACTACAACTTTAATTTGTTTTGAAATACTAATCATGCTTCCATATGGTGTAACATATTTAGTTTGAATTTTATTTGTTTGCAGTGCTGGTTACAACATTACAACGGGCCCGGGTTGTTCTACAGAGCTGATGAAGTTTGACATGGGTGGCTCAGCAGCAGTGTTAGGCGGTGCAAAAGCCCTAGGTCAAATTAAACCCTCCGGATTAGAGGTGAGTCAAACGGGCTATAAGGGTTTTGTTCGTTTGCATTAAGAATAACTAGAAATGACCATAGATAACCACTTGCTTATAGCTAATGCATGAAACATCTAACAGGTATCACGCTTTTTAAAGTCATTTAATTTCCTAAATAGTTGTCACAATTGAGTTTTGACTTGCACATGATTGAGGGAAACTGTTCAAATGATTTATAAAATATTTAAGTTACTTTTCAGGACCGAGAAAAATTTAAGATCATGATATTCTAATATGTTGCTTATATGAACTTCAAGAGTTGTTGTTTACCTTTCGAGTTCAACTTCTACTTCCAAATTCTCTGTGTGTGCGGTTTAAACTTGAAATCATGATTTTTGATGGGCATTGTGTCTTGGAGAACCCGTAAACAAGAGATCCATCTTCAAATTGATTTGGGTCGGATATTTTAAGCCGGTGCCCAGTGGTGGTAGTGTTCAAGTTCAGCCACTAACTTTTTTTTTTTACTTCTTTTATCATCAATAAGTTAATGTATGAAACTGCTTCTAAAAATATGTTTTTATAATCACTTGTTTAATAAAACATTACAAGTGGCTGTAACACTAATTGACTAAACCTGTATTTTGACCACTTTGTCCAGGTTAAGAGTTTAGTGTTTTGGTTGGTTACTCTATTTTTTAAAGATTTTTATAATTGAAAGATATATCAACTGAAATGGGTCAAGTTACATATGAAGTCTCAACACCATCCTAGATCAAATTTATATAGTCATGATATTAAAATAATTGGTTTGTTTAGATTAAAAAGAAAAGACAAATGCATATGTGATTATAACATGATACACGGTAAACATATCTTAATAGGATTGATAAAATAAAACCAATGATGACCGCGCAGCGTATTGTCGGAACCGCAGCATCACGAATAGGTGACAATTTTAATTTTTAATTTTTAATTTTTTTGGTGGTGGTTAGATCCGGAGATGATTGGTGAGTTTTGTGTGAATTTGATTTGGTTACGGACATGTTAAAAAATTTAGAGAATTTTTTTATGTTGTGTTGAAGCTACAGAAGAAGTCTTGGTCAGCAATTTAGGATTTTTTATATCGTAAACAATACCGAATATAAATTTTGGTATAGCAAATGAGGTACGAACCAAACTGCTACTGACCGAATCTTGCCTCTCCCGCCGCAACGCGCGGGCACTTTCACTAGTATTGTTAAATGGATATTTGTTATGTAAACACTTTTACACACAAAAAACCTACAAAAAAATACCCATCCATTCTACTCATTCCTCTCATTCCTCTCCAATAAACCCAATTACAAACAAAAAAAATGCAATGTAATTCCTTTTCTTCGTTCGACTCTTCGGAGGAAGACGACCTCATTTTTTAAGTCAGGAGAATAACAGTTAACTTGTTGGCCGAACGGTTTCAAGGACGACAAAGACTAACAAGACAACCACCTCTTTGTTGTGATCGAGTGGGCGCTAATGAAACTTTGGTACGCCACTATTTTAGCCACGATCCCTTTATGACGAAGAACATTTTAGGCGTCGGTTTCGAATGAGTAGACAACTATTCATGTGTGTAACAAATGATTTGTTGGATCGGTATGTTTTTTTTTCAACAAAGAGAAGATGCAAGACGTAGACCGGGTTTCACAACCATCGAAAAATGTACAACTGCTTTCGTTTAGTTATATTTTATATATTGTTCGGGGGTTTACTTGGTACAATGTTTATACATAGGGATCATATCGATTTACTCACAAAGATATTTGCGCAAACCAACTTTGTATGATATCCAACACATATATGAGGTGCACGGTGAAAAACATGGTTTCCCCGGAATGCTCGATGGCATTGACTGTACGCATGTTGGATGGATATGTGTCCTATGGCCTGGCGAGGTCATTTCCACTGGGTGATCACCCCGGCCCAGTATTATACTTGAGGCGGCGGCCTCCCATGATCTTTGGTTCTGGCATGCATTTTTTGGTGTTTCCGGGTCAAATAATGACATAAATGTTATCGAATAGTCACTGATATTCGATGACATTATTGACGGGTTGAGCCAACTCAATCGTTTAATGCGAATGGGGTTAAATTCAAGCATGGATACTACATGGTTGATAGGACTTACAACGAATGGTCGACGCTTGTTCAAGCTTGTACATCACCAGTTGAAGACAAACGGAAGTACTTTAAGAAGAAGTAAGAATCGACACGTAAAGATATTGAAATGGCGTTTGGAGTTATAAATTAAAATTTTCATTTGATTTCGAGGCCACTACGGTTTTGGTCAAGGGAGTCGTCTACACCTGTATAATTCTACATAGCATAGTTCTTGAAGACCATGGTATGGCCATTTGTCAAAACTACTAAGGTGGCGTCTCACGACCCGAATCAACAATCATCGATGATGAAAAACTCCAAAACGTCTTATATCTCAAGAGCTGCGAGGTCCATAGAAACCTTCGTCATGACTTGATTGACCGTTCGTGGGCTAGACGTCCTGATGATCTGGTACTAGACTAGTATTATTTGTTAATATTTTTATTTTAATGCAATTTTAGTTATTAGTTTCCAAATTTAGAAGAAAAAATTAAATAAATAAAAAATCAGAAAATTCGCTGAAGCCATCGTTCGCCTGGACCACAACAGACGCAGGCAGCTTCAACAGTGGCTTCAGCGAGTGTCCAGTCAACAATGCATGACATAATATTATTGGATGAATTTAGAGTCCGGCTTCAACAACAACACACAGTCTTACAAGAACAAATAAGGAGGCATTTAATACTTAAAGGCCTAAGTGAGTTAGAGCTATAACAGATTTGTTACGGTTCAATGGCTGGTTACTATGCTCTTTGATTTTTTTTAAATGGTCATTTAAATCATTAACATGCCACTGACCTATCATGCCATCTCTATTTTATTCTTAGACGAAACCCATCATATATTGAGAAAACCATCATTGCCCAACCTGGACTAGAGGTGTACAAATCAGGTTTTTTTAATACCTGGTTTCGGATATGGAATCAGGTTTAGGTACGACTGGGTATTGGCCAATACCCGGGTTGGGTTCGGGCATTGTCTCTAAAACCGTACCCTATGCACCTGATTCGGGTCAGGTATAGAATCGGGTATTTTAAAACAATTTTTGGGGTATTTTTTATGATAATTTTGGGTATAGATCGAGTATTTGAAAAACCCGATTTCGGGAATTGCGAAAAGCCGATTATGGGTTGGGACCGGTTCCGATTTTTTGGGTATTACCGGCTACAAATCGGGTCCAATTTCGGATATGAGTTTTGGTACTGAAATGCGTACCCTATCCGTACCCTACGGGTAGGGTTAGACACGGGTTCGGGTAGTAAAAACCCAGATATAAGAAAACCCTGTTTCGGGTTCGGGTTTTTTGTGCGCCTCTAACATGGACCCCTATTTTTTTTCCACATATGAGACTTGAACCCAAGACCTTCTCTTTTTTACATAGTCTTTGGGTTTCTCACCTTAACCACTTGAGCTAGGATCATTACAATTTGAATTTTTAGGTGATTATTTATGTAAGAAGCTTTAAAATGCAAAATTTCTATTAAACTGCCTAAATAAGAACATTGAAGCATAGATCTTAAATTGAAACAAAAACTATGTGAAGAGGCTCCCCGATTTATCTTGAATTAATATCAATTCCATCTGCTTGGAAACCGCTCCTCGATATCTAAATTCAAGAGGTTGAAAACTGTTTTAATGAGGTAACTGTTAAGTTGCTTACGTGTATGAATTCTTTGAGCCCGTTTTCTAATTTTAGTGCCTTTAATAAACTATACTTGTTAAAGATGGTCAAAATATATATCCTTATGATTTTAATTTTGATGAAAAAACAAGCTTAATTGTATATAAACTCTACCATTACATTACTAATTTGAAAGAAGATAAGTGGTTTGCCAATTTGAATGGGGTAAGTGAGCTTGCAAAAATAATTGTGAAAACAAGAAAACACATTGATTATCCGCTGGTCTATCATTTAATAAAGTTATCATTAGTTTTGTTGGTTGCAACAAACATGTTGAAAGATGTTTTTCTTCAACGAAAAATGTGAAAACTAATTGGCGTTATAGAATGGGTGATGGATACACGAACGATTCTTGCATTTGTTACATAGAAAGGGTGTTCCTCCGACAAGTTTCACTCGAAGATGTAATGCAACGATTTCATTAGGTGAAAAACTAGTAGGGAACAATTATAGGTAGTTTTTTTTTAATTCGTAAAGACCATTGTATTTATATAACGTGTCTTTTAATTTCTAATGGCGATGCCTTTGTTATTATTGTGTCATGCTTTTATTATGTTATGAACCTTATCTAATTTGAACCAACGAACCGACCCAAACCGTCGAACTAACCCAAATTTTTTATACATCCGACACCATAAAATTGAAACATCTAAAAACAGTGAAACCTCTGGAAAAAAAATTCTTGGATCTGCCACTGATTGGTGGGTTGGTGTCAAAATTTCGTAATTTCATGAGGTTGGTGAAGATTTTATCATATATATATAGTGCTATTAAGAAAAATCATATGGTGCGAGCCAACCCTATACTCGAGCTCTACGTTCGTCCGACCGTCCCTGGTTATGTCGATGTAAGCTGTTGACAAAAAGATGGTATCGTTTTAGGGTCTATGACAATGTATTCTTATCGCCTAGACTTTGTCATGATCTAGGGTTCAACGGAAAATTTCATTCTTTGGGTATCAAAGAATCAGCGTCATATCCAAATAGGTATCTATTTTTTTAAGGTTTGTTGGATTTTAATAATCCCTATTCACTTGTATTAGCCGGTAATAATCCCTATTCATTTTATCACTACTGGCGGTCCCAAATTTAAAAAAGTTGGCCCCCTATGGTCCACCGTTAAAAATGACTTAACGGTGTTATACTTTTTTCCGAATTTCAAACTAATGTTTTAGGGCTTTTGATCGGAAGGAGGATACGAGTCGATTGATGTAAAACTTCGTTCGAAACCGTGCTCCAAAACGATGAAACAATGCTTAAATTCAGGTATTTGAACTTACAATTAACAAAAATTAAGTTATTTGGATCACCGTTTCGAGCTAAGTTTTACATCAATCGACTCGTATCCTCATTCCGATCAAAAGCCCTAAAAAATTAGTTTGAAATTCGGAAAAAAGTATAACGCCGTTAAGACCTTTTTAACGGTGGATCATTGGGGGGCAACTTTTTTAAATTTGGGACCGCCAATAGTGATAAAATGAATAGGGATTATTATCGGCCAATACCAGTTAGGGATTATTAAAATCCAATAAACCTTTTTTTTAAGTTTATTTTTCTTTTAAATAAAAACATCAGTGTTTTACTCTTCATTTAAGTACGGATCTAACTATGATAGTCAGGTAGCAGCAACAAGCTATTTAGTCGGCTTGACCATGTCTCAAGAGATAATTGTGTGAAATTGCCTTCTTCCGAATCATATATAGTTTTGAGGGAGATTTTATTGTTTTTTAATCTTGTAGCTGCTGATTATTCGCGGAGTGTGTGCCACCCTCGTACCATGTTACTAGTGAATTTTAAAAGGGACAAGAGATACGCAAGGCTAATGCCAAATTGGGTTTTATTGTAATGGGCTTTCGGGTGATGCTTTTTCCTGAAGATGGTAAACTTGGGCTACCTAGCGCAGTGTGCGATCGCGAACGTATAGGGACGTCTTTTGCCATGGGGTTATCCTAAATAGCTAGACTTCATTCGTTTATCATGAAAAAAAAAGCCTCAAGCAGAGCCGTCTCCAAGAATTTAAATGCCTCGACCGAGCTGAAATGAAAAGACCCTTAGGCCCTAATGAGTAATGAAATAAAAAGACCTGTAGGTCCAATATCTTAAATGAGTTATGGGTAAAAAAGATTGGGCCTAATATCTAATAAAAAGATTAAGATTTGTACCTATTTTATAAATAATATATATATATATACACACATGGTAAGGATCCTAAGAGAACCCTTGGCAAATTGAGAACTTTGAGAACCATTTTGAACCACTAAAAAAATATCTAAAAAATATTTAAAATATTATAAAACAAAAAAAAATGAAAATTTTAAAAAAGCAAAAAAAAACCAAAATTCTTATATTTCATTCCGGTTTCATTAAAAATAAACCGATTTATTTATTTGTATTATACCTATACACATATTGATACTTTCATTTAATCTCTAGTTACGTAATTACACATATGTACATTATGATTTACCTTAAATTATACATATGTGTATAAAAAAACATATGCGTACATATATGTACATATTATACATATATGCATAATTTAGCTAAACCGAGAAAATTCTTTTTTTCCCTTTTTTTTAATTCATACTATACCTATACACATATGTATACTTTCATTTAATCTCTAGTTTACGTAACGTATACATATGTACATTATCATTTACCTTAAATTATACATATGTGTATAAAAAAACACATGTGTACATATATGTACATATTATATATATATATATATATGTATGTATATATATGTATGTATGTATGTATAATTTAGCCAAACCAAGAATTTTTTTTTTCGTTTTTTAGAAACCGGGATGATAAATAAGAATTTTGGTTTTTTACTTTTTTTTATTTTTGTGTTTTTTTTGTTTTATGATTTTTTTTATTTTCGGGTTTTTTGTGGTCCAAAATGGTTCTCATAGTTCTCAATTTCCAAAAAATTCTCACATGATTCTGATCCTGTATGACTTTAGATCTCTTCTCTATGGCGGGAGGTCTCTTTCGTATCAAGAGTGTTTTGGGGAGGCCAGGGGAGACGGATTGGATCGAGAGGCGATGCTTATACCTCTTCTTTATCGATAGGATTCCTATCATTTGCAGTCTCCGGCGAAGGAGATAAGGGCGAGGGACCGAACATGTTTTATCCTTAACCTCCATCCGTCATTAGTAATCTCAATTCGCTTTTCCTATTCACTAGTAAAATGCGCGCTACAACTAGCAGCCCCTTACTAGTAAGGGAAAAGGCTAGTTGTAGCGCAAGGGCTGATGAAACAGCATCTTGTTAGAACTAGGTTTTGGCTTGCCCTTTTATTCTTATTAGGAAGATAGCTTTGGAACCCTATACAAGGGCTGCTTGCCGCTCACCCCTATCTCTAATGGGGCGCACACTCGTTACCACTAAACGACGAAGCCGAGAGCGGAAGGAGGGACTTGAACCCTCAACCTTAGCCTTGGCAAGGCTATGCTCTACCAATTAAGCTATTAGGATCAGGATCATGTGCGAGTTTTTTGGGAATTGAAAACTATGAGAACCACTTTGGACCACAAAAAACCCAAAAATAAAAAAAAATCATAAAACAAAAAAAACACAAAAATAAAAAAAGTAAAGAAACCAAAATTCAGGATTAGGATCATGTGAGAATTTTTTAAGAATTGAGAACTATGAGAACCATTTTGGATCATAAAAAACCCAAAAATAAAAAAAATCATAAAACAATAAAAAACACAAAAATAAAAAAAGTAAAAAAACCAATATTCTTATTTATCATCCCCGTTTCTAAAAAAAACAGAAAAAAAAATTTCTCGATTTAGCTAAATTATACATATATGTATAATATGTACATATATGTACACATGTATTTTTTTATACACATATGTTTTTAATTTAAGGTAAATGATAATGTACATATGTGTACATTACGTATACTAGATATTAAATGAAAGTATACATATGTGTATAGGTATAGTATGCATTAAAAAAACGAAAAAAAAGAATTTTCTCGGTTTAGCTAAATTATACATATATGTATTATTTGTACATATATGTACACATATGTTTTTTATACACATTTGTATAATTTAAGGTAAATGATAATGTACATATGTGTACATTACGTAAACTAGAGATTAAATGAAAGTATACATGTGTATAGGTATAATACGAATTAAAAAATCGGTTTTTTTTAATGAAACTGGAATGAGAAGAATTTTGGTTTTTTTACCTTTTTAAAATTTTCGTTTTTTTTTTGTTTTATAATTTTTTAAATATTTTTTTAGAGATTTTTTTAGTGGTCCAAAATGATTTTTAAAGTTCTCAATTTGCTAAGGGATTTCTTAGGATCCTTACTATATATATATAAAATTTTTGTACCCCTAAAAATTATATGCCCCAGCCGGTCGCCCTGGTTGCCCCACCCAAGAGCCAGCATTGGGCGCAAGTCTATTCAACATTCATTGATAGCTACCCAGGTGTAAGTTTGCATGCCTCATTAAAAAATAGGCAAGTATATTCAACGTACCCGTGTGTAAGTTTATATGCATCAGTATAAAAAGGGAAATTTAATGAGGTAACCATTTGGACGTACTACTAACTATGAACGTGCATATATGCTTAATTAAATTAATGGCTAATGGCCTCCGGTTGTTTCCAAGTCCTTGTCGGAAAGATTGAGTATGAGATTTTCGTGTCTTTTATCCCTCGAAGAATACTAAAGAAAGAACCATGAGATAGGCAAGGGTTGTAAATATTAAAAGGAGCATGGGACATGCAAGACTATCTAATAGAGTATTGGATCTCATTAGCATTTAGCACATGAATCACCTGTATCACTTGAACTATCCTACTATCCTACGTGTCTGTAAAACTCCACTAATTCTACACTTTTACCTCTTTATTAATTTTTTTTTTCTAAGTATCCGGAGAGCATTCATATCTTTTCATTTATCTTCAAAAATAAAATTACACCATTAAAAATCACTATATTTTACTGTAGTGGGCTAATGTCAAACTCGGTTTTACTGTAGTGGGCTTACATGTGACGGGTTTTCCCAAAACTGAAGATGGTGAGCTTGGGCTAGCCAACACAGTATGCGATCACAAACGTATAAGGACGTCTTTTGCCATTGGGTTATCACAGATAGCTAGACTTCATTCATTTATCATAAAAAAAGCAAGTATATTCAACGTTCACTATAGCTACCTAGGCGTAAGTTCTGACACGTGGCGCTATGTGTAGTAGGGGACTACAAAATGGGGGTGATTTTAGACACGTGAGCTCACGTTAGCAGAGGGGCGATTTACATTTTAGGGGTGTAATGGTATTGTAGCCCCATACATCATATATATATATATATATATATATATATATATCTTAAATATATATAAACGATTCAAAGCTAGGGTAGTACGGAGGCTAGTACTAATTGTTAGCCCAGACATTGTTATTGTTGAGTTTTGCGACAAAAGTGGTTGAAAAAATAGGAAAAGAAGTATACGGCGGCTAGGGTAGTACTTCGATTGAACACCAACTTCGAATGAGATCTCCCAATAGAAAACACTTAACGATTCAAAGCTCTAGTACTAATTGTTAGCCCAGACACATCGCAATTAAATCAAACAAACAAACATGAGATATTGGAGGGGATAACTAGCGACTCTTTTATTATAATCAAACAAACTTACAAGGAGGAAAGATGCAATAAAAACAATAATCTAAATTCCTATCTATAGATTTAATAAGCTTGTCCTCCAAGACAATTACTAAATTTTCTCTACAAGACAAAACGTTTTCTAAACCTATCAATTATCATAATTCATTTAACTAAAATAAAACATAACAAAATAAACCATTAACTTTATAGGCTATTCACTATGGAGGGGGGCATAATTTAAAGCCCTTCACGCCATCATCACGTAGGAAACATGGCTTCGAAACGCTTTTCTATAACGCCCCGCTGTGGTTTAAAACACCTTCATCGCCATATTTACACACACACACACACACACACATATATATATATACAGTATCATGTCAGAACTTTTTAAAAATTGAGAACTATGAGAACCATTTTGGACCACAAAAAAAAACCATAAATAAAAAAATCATAAAACAAAAAAAACACGAAAATAAAAAAAGTAAAAAAATCAAAGTTCTTATTTATCATCCCGGTTTCTATAAAAAATAAAATCTCGGTTTAGCTAAATTATACATATATGTACACATATGTTTTTTTTCTATACACATATGTATAATTTAAGGTAAATGATAATGTACATATGTATACATTACGTAACTAGAGATTAAATGAAAGTATACATATGTGTATAGGTATAATATGAATTAAAAAAAACGAAAAATAAAATTTTCGGTTTTGCTAATTTATACATATATGTATAATATGTACATATATGTACACATATGTTTTTTTTTTCTATAAACATATGTATAATTTAAGGTAAATGATAATGTACATATGTATACATTACGTAACTATAGATTAAATGAAAGTATATATATGTGTATAGCTATAATACGAATTAAAAAAATTCGGGTTTTTTTAATGAAACCGGAATGAAATATAAGAATTTTGGTTTCTTTACTTTTTTAAATTTTTTGTTTTTTTTTGTTTTATAATTTTTTTAAATATTTTTTAGAGGTTTTTTTAGGGGTCCAAAATGATTCTCAAAGTTCTCAATTTGCCAAGGGTTCTCTTAGGATTCTTATCCTATATATATATATATAGGGTAAGGTTAAAATGAAAACTCACTTGAGTTGTGAAAACCCGCGAAAACCTATGTAACATCGTTTTTTTTGTTACATGTAATATATATTGTAACATTTAATACAAAACATCGAAACATAAAAAAAAATGTTTTGCTATTTTTTAACATTTTTTTACTAATTTTTATATATGTTTTCAGGAGAGAGAAAAGTTATATTTATATTTACATTTTTTATTCACTTTAATTATATAAGAATTTTGGTTTCTTTACTTTTTTAAAATTTTTGTTTTTTTTGTTTTATAATTTTTTTAAATATTTTTTTAGAGGTTTTTTTAGTGGTCCAAAATGATTCTCAAAGTTCTTAATTTGCCAAGGGTTCTCTTAGGATCTTTATAATATATATATATATATATATATATATATATATATATATATATATATATATAGGGTATGGTTAAAATGAAAACCCACTTGAGTTGTGAAAACCCGCGAAAACCTATGTAACATCGTTTTTTTTGTTACATGTAATATATATTGTAACATTTAATATAAAACATCGAAACATAAAAAAAAAATGTTTTGCTATTTTTTAACATTTTTTACTAATTTTTATATATGTTTTCAGGAGAGAGAAAAGTTATATTTATATTTACATTTTTTATTCACTTTAATTATATAAGAATTTTGGTTTCTTTACTTTTTTAAAATTTTTGTTTTTTTTGTTTTATAATTTTTTTAAATATTTTTTTAGAGGTTTTTTTAGTGGTCCAAAATGATTCTCAAAGTTCTTAATTTGCCAAGGGTTCTCTTAGGATCTTTATAATATATATATATATATATATAGGGTAAGGTTAAAATGAAAACCCACTTGAGTTGTGAAAACCCGCGAAAACCTATGTAACATCGTTTTTTTTGTTACATGTAATATATATTGTAACATTTAATATAAAACATCGAAACATAAAAAAAAAATGTTTTGCTATTTTTAACATTTTTTTACTAATTTTTATATATGTTTTCAGGAGAGAGAAAAAGTTATATTTATATTTACATTTTTTATTCACTTTAATTGTTGACCACAAGATTTAAACATTAATTAAAAACATGTGGTTGAGAATGAGTTTCTAGAGTTTTCACAACTCAAGTGGGTTTTCATTTTATACTATATATAGGCTAAGTATAAAATGAAAACCCACTTGAGTTGTGAAAACTCTAGAAAATAGCAAAACAATTTTTTTTTGATGTTTTGTATTAAATGTTACAACATATATTACGTGTGTAAAAAAACAATGTTACATAGGGTTTTTACAACTCAAATGAGTTTTCATTCTATACTTTCCCATATATATATATATATATATATATATATATATATATATATATATATATGAGAGATTTCAAATGAGAACCCCTTTGAGTTTTAAGAACTCGAAAGAACTCAACGTAACGATTTTTTTTTGAATTTTTTTTACACATGTGTAATATGTGTAGGTTACATATACGTAAAAAAATTACAGAATTTTTTACGCATCGAGTCGACTTTTTACACATGTGTAACGGAAGTAAAAGTTAGTGTAATCACTTACATCTTTATTCTCTCTCCTATTTTGACTTTTTAGCCAGATTTAATCTCAACCACATATTCCAATCCATTTAATTAAATGTGTGACCAAGAATTGAGTTCTTAAGTTCTTAAAACTCAACATGTTTATTAAAATATCCATCCCCTCTATGTATGTATGTATGTATGTATGTAGGAGATAGATAAAATGAAAACCCATATCACTTGTGGAAACTTTGAAAAACCAATACTTGGCTCATGTACTTCCACATATACCATTTTGGCCTTTTGGAATTTATTGTGTTGAGGGTAGTTTGGTCTCTTAGATATTTCATTCACTCAATCCTTATCTTTATTCTGACACATTTCTTTCCCTGTGTACTTCTATCTCTTTACACTTTTATAAATTATAATTCGTCATAATTGTCCTCCCTCTAAATTATATAAGGCTGAGGGGTGTGGAGCGCTAGGAAGGGCGCAAGAGGCCGGACGCTCGCGGCCCGGGGCGCGAGCACCACACCACCGAGGCGCGATAGGGGCGCGAGAGGGGCGCGAGAGCGGAAAACGAGGCAGGCGCCAGGGTGCTAGCGGCTGAGAATGGCGCAAGAGTTTTCTTGGAAAGGGTGAATAGCCGTTGGGGGGTGTTTTATTTAAAAAAAAAAAACGTTTTTTTTTCCTATATATAATAACAAACCCATATCAAACCCATTTCAACACCCATATCAAACCTATTTCCAACTCGATTTTGTTTCTCTGTATTAAACATATATCAAACCCAAACCAATATCACATACCACACCCAAAACCCGAAATCACCCCATCTTCCAAACCTTTTTTTAAAAACATGGCTGGAAATTGGTACCCAAAACCTAGAATCAGATTACAGTTACGACGATTTATGGTCGGCACCGGACCAACCGATGTTTTATTCGGGGTCGCAACAACCATCCGGCTTTCAACCATCCAACCATCCAACATACAACCATCCGGCTTTCAACCATCCAACATACAACCGTATCCGGAAGAGGTTGATCGAAGAAGACGAAGCCGAATAATAAGAATAATGTTTTTTCTTTAGTACTTTAATTTTTTTTTATATATTAATGTGTTTTTTTAATTAATGTGTGTTTTTTTAAATAATTTCTTGTTTTTTTAATTAATGTGTGTTTTTTTAAATAATTTATATATTAAGGTTGATCCAACATACTACCACTGCCACACGTGTGGGGGGCGCGAGAGGGGGCGTGAGTGGGGGCGCCAGCCAATAATATTGTGACGTGTGGCAGAGAGAGAAACTTGATAAGATGGGTGTTGGTAGTGGTGATAGCGCCCCGGGCCATGGTGTGGAGGGGCGCGAGAGGGGGCGCGAGCGGTTTATTTTTTTATTTTTTTATAAATGTATTAAAAAAACGTATTATTAAAAAAACAAGAAATTATTTAAAAAAACACACATTAATTAAAAAAACACATTAATATATAAAAAAAAAATTAAAGTACTAAAGAAAAACATTATTCTTATTATTCGGCTTCGTCTTCTTCGATCAACCTCTTCCGGATACGTTCTTTTTGTTTTTCCATCAGCATTTGGTCGACCGGATTTAGGTGGCTGAAGTCACTTGCAAGGAAGTCCAAATCTCTCATTCTTTTTTTTTTCCTTTTTGTCAATAGAGACCACCTCCATGGTTTTGTTGAATTTATTGAGGGATTCAACAAGATCGTTGATGTTTACGGCTTCCCCCTCAGCCGGTTTTTTCCCCCTGGCGTCCCTTCCCAATGGCCGCCTCCTCGGCGGTGAAGACATTTCCTCCCCCGCAACGTTTAGGTCGAATCCAACCCGGCAATCCGACCCAGCGGAAGTGCTGTACGCTCCAGACGAACTAGTTTTAGTCCGTTTCGGCCCTACTTCCGCATCAAGGTCCGGTGCCACCAGCTCAACCCACTTGGAACACCTTCTCAACCTCTCCCACACCTTTACATCGTCCCACGTCTTCACCGTCCCATACCTCCGCAGGCACTCCTGCCTCCACTCTTCGACAGTGAAATTATAGACCTCCAAATCGTCACTGCCACTTGGTCTCATACGACCGGCGTTCCTGTTGAACAGATTAGTAAACAAGCCGACAAATTTTCTGATTTCGGTCCACCGACCCGAAATCATATCGGCGTTCCGCTCTGTACTCCCAACGAGCGAATAGAACGTCTCCCTAACCTTTGTCCAAAAGACCTTGCTCTTTTGGTAGTCCGCTGCAAAATGCATAATAAATTTGTATGTCATTTAACTTTTTTATTTAACCTTTTTATTAAAAATCATTTTTAAAAACGTTAAAACAATTACCGCAACGCCGATCCTCAGAAGTGGCTATCCAAGCCCGACACAGGGCTTCCTTCTCATCCGATGACCACGGAGTGATTTTCCGTTTCGCCCTTCCGGTCGAAGCCGAACCCGACCCGTCCGTTGCAACTTGTTTTTTCCGGTGGACGCGTCTTCTTTGTCCCGCAGCTTCACCTTCTGGTTCTGGTTCTTGTGTCTCCGGAACTACAAAGTTAGGAGACGGTTGTATGTTGGATGGTTGAAAGCCGGATGGTTGTTGCGACCCCGAATAAAACATCGGTTGGTCCGGTGCCGACCATAAATCGTCGTAACTGTAATCTGATTCTAGGTTTGGGTACCAATTTCCAGCCATGTTTTTAAAAAAAGGTTTGGAAGATGGGGTGATTTCGGGTTTTGGGTGTGGTATGTGATATTGGTTTTGGGTGTGGTATGTGAGAATGGTTTTGGGTGTGGATATATGTGATATATATTGTGATATATATAGAGGAAATTAAATTTTTTTTTTTTATTCACATTTAAGCCTCCAACGGCTCTTTCACCATTCCCCAAGCACCCTGACGCGCAACAGCTCCCGCGAGCCCCCTGGCGCCTGCATCGTTTTCCGCTCTCGCGCCCCTCTCGCGCCCCTATCGCGCCTCGGTGGTGTGGTGCTCGCGCCCCGGGGCGCGATCGTCTGGCCTCTTGCGCCCTTCCTAGCGCTCCACACCCCTCAGCCTAACATTTCAAAAACATCTTAAAGACTCTCTCTAAAAGACCAAACAGATTAAGGTTCCACGTGCTTACACTTTAGGCCATCACATTTTAATTCTATTGGTTGTCACATTTATTTTATAAACTCATCTTTTTTAGATGTTTTATATTAAGTAACATTCAGTATTTAATAAATATTCATAATTTGGTATTTAATAAAGGAAAATTATACGTGTTCGCTAATATTCGTTTTATGTACTTTTAAACAAATATTTTTAAAAATAACTATTTACATATTCTAACACATGTATTTGGTATCGGTATCGGTATCGGTTCGGTACCGGTATGGTACTAATATTTCATGCAAAATTCGAGAAATACTGTTACCGTGTCGGTATCTAAAACTCAAAACTTGGTACCAATTGTACTAAATCGTTATCGAATTCGGTACCGGAGGTCCGGTACCGAAAACACTCGTCCCTACTTATAATAATTATTTACTTACGGGCGCATCAAATATGTAAAACCTAAATATGTAGAAGTTTCAAACTTTTGTAGTTTTATTTTACTTATGTATGTTCTCATTTATATATTAACGTATATTATGCATAAATATATAACAATTATTATTTGTTTATTTTAAGTCAATATGCTATCCTTATATATTTGAATCCAGATGGTAATCAATTAACAAATTTTTTTAAACTTTAAAATATGTAAATTATATTTAAGATATGTAATTATGGCAAAGTATAAAATGAAAACCTACTTGAGTTGTGAAAACCCGCGAAAACCCTATGTAACATCGTTTTTTTTATTACATGTAATATATGTTGTTACATTTAATACAAAACATCGAAAACATAAAAAAAATGTTTTGTTATTTTTTTTTACATTTTTTTATTTATGTTTTCATGAGAGAGAAAGTGTAAATTAACTTTAACATTTTTTATTAACTTTAATTGTGGACCACAAGATTTAATTTTTAATTAAAAATATGTGATTGAGAATGAGTTTCTAAAGTTTTCACAACTCAAGTGAGTTTTTATTCTAACCTAACCCATGTAATTATATCAAATACATAAATTAAGATACTTTAAGGTATGTTAAATTATATTAAATATGTAAATTAACAAAATTCTTTATACTTTAAAATATATCAATTTAACACAATTATGTTAAATGTGTAAATTAACATAATATTTTAAACTTTACATTATGTAAATTATGTGAATTAACATAATTTTTTTAAACTTTAAAATATGTAAATTATATTAGGCTATGTAAATTATGTTAAATATATAAATTAACATCATTTTTTAAATTTAAAATATGTAAATTATGTTAAATAGTAAGTTAGCATAATTTTTTATGCTTTAAAATATGTAAATTATATTAAGATATGTGAAGTATGTCAAATACATAAATTAACATACTTTAAAATATGTAAATTATATTAAATATTTAAAATAGCATACTTTTTGATAGTTTAAGATATGTAAACATTTAATTTAATAAAGGTTGAATTGTTATACAAATTTTGATTTGGGTTAGGATAATAAAAAAAAAGTTAAAATAAAATAATAAGACTTTGGTTGAGAATACAAACGGAAATTTGGGCACCATTTGAGTCAACAATCTTGATTTTTTTTTTTTACCCAGAAAACAAGTTCGAAGTCAATAAAATAAAGGGTTAATAATGAGTACCAATTTGATAATATTATTATTAACTCGGAATAAATAATGAAACTTGATAGAGAGGAGAGAGAAATAATATTTATTAAAAGGTTTGACTTTAAAAAGAAAGTGAGAGAAATACCTGTGCAGTTTTGTGTAAGAAGAGAGAGAGAACTTATAACTCTTACCTCAATTACCCTTCTATGTACTATAACTTAATAAAATATTAACTTCTATTGATTTGGAGCTCATCTTGTAATCTCAACCGTTCAGTTATCAAATCAATGGTTCAAGGAGAGTTTCTAAGGTTTCTTGAAGTGAGGTGGGTTTTTAATATATCCTAACCCTATATATATATATATATATATATATATATAGGGGAAGTATAATTTGAGAACCTTGTTGAGTTTTAAATGCTTCATTCTTAACCACACATTTAATTAAATAGATTAAATTATGTGGTTGAGATTAAATTTGATTAAAAAGTTAAGTAGAAGAAAGAATAAAGATGCACAGTAATTACACTAATTTATATGTCCACAATACCTATGTAAAAAGTCATGTCGGTGCGTAAAAAATTCTGTAATTTTTCTGTGTACATGTAACCTACATATATTACGTATATGTAAAAAAAATTCAAAAAAAAATGTTACGTTGAGTTATTTCGAGTTCTTAAAACTCAAAGTGGCTTTCAAAAGAAATCAATCATATATATGTATGTACGTGCGTACGTGTGTTTGTATGTATGTATGTAAGAGAGAGAGAGAGAGAGAGAGAGAGAGAGAGAAGTATGATGGATCCACTAAAATCCCAATCCCAAGCCCTTTGCTGCCGGTCTTCACATTATCGTCCAACCCCTACCTCCAGGATGTCCCTCTTCAGTGTTTGAGGCTTTAAAGTCCCCTTTACCACCCACTTTACTAAAAGGCAGCCTTACTAATTTAAGATTAACCTTCAAATGTTTCACACGACACCTATATAAATAAAGATAGTTAGCACAATAGAACAAGGAAATAATGTCTAAATCCAAATTTATGTATACAAGACACAAGTATAGTAAGATGCAATAACTACAATGAGTAAGGACTAATACTGTTGATTCGAGGCAACCCTCAATATAAAAAAAAACACAAGTGAAAATAGACCCAAAATAATAAGTCTTTCTTATCCATTATGAAAATATCGAAACATTAAATAGTAACAAATTAGACTACATATCCAAATCAAACACAATTAAAAATAAACAGATAATGATATTTAAATATTAAACTTATCCCGCAAGATCTTAGATAACCATTGTTAATCCAAATAAGAGTTTGCATGATCGTAGCAACTCCGGCCCCTTGAAAACGTCTTTGTCCTCAAGGATGGAATGCCGTTGCCATGGCGGTCGCCACTCGAGTCATACAACGACAAGTGGGGCGGTCTCAACGTAGCACCATGGTAGCCACCATTCGAGTCCTGCTGTTCTATACCCGATCATCATATTTGCAGTAGGGTATGACTTCGCAGAAGCGTCATGTGTGGAGTTTTTTCACATCGGAAGTTTGTGGCTGATAGGACAAAAGTTGTACTTCGTGGTGTGCTTTTCCTTTTAATGATAAAAAAATTGACAACCTTTGATAGTTTTTTTACTGTCTTCAGTCCATCAATTGGGATGGGAACGAAGGTTTTTGGCACCAAGTTGAGTTGATGGAAGTGGTTGATGTGGAATCAGGGGGCGGTGGTAGCGGGGCAGGTGGCGGTTTGGTTGAAGACGTAGAAAAATTGCTAAGTTCAATCAAACCTGGGTTATTTAGGGCACCATTACGAAATTGATTAAGCATTGCATGAGTGAAAATATCCCATGTGATGAAGTATGAACTCTAATGCCAACCATTGAACCACCTGAATAGTTCATCAACGAAGGATTCAGCAACACAGGGAAACCGCCCGTCGCCATAGATCGCGTAAAAGAGAAAATACCATTCGGCTTGATAGATCCATATAGCGGGATTAGATCCAGTAAAAAGAGGTAATTGTGGATGCTCCCATAAGAGTTCTTCCAAATCCATCTAGGCTAACTCTCAATAAAAACACCAATTGTTACGGTTTATTCGAGACAACTGTCAATCTCCCAAGAACACAAGAGAAAATAGACCTAAAATAATAATTCTTTCTTAATCATTATGAAAACGTCGAAACATTAAATAGGAACAAAGTAAGACTTTAAATCTAAATCAAACACAATTAACAATAAACAGATAATGATCTTTAAATATTAGACTTATCGCGCATAATTTTAGATAACCACTATTAATTCAAATAGGAGTTTGCATGCTCGTATCATGAACACTATGCCTCATGTTGCCCTCAAACAATTAAGAAAACAAGAACAATGGAACCTTGTGCCAGTAGCTGAAGAACCAGCCCTCTCATAGCTCATACGTCTTTTAAAATAAGAAACAAACTGAACTTAGCTATTTCTTTTCGTCATCATGAAAATACTTCAATTATGATCGAAGAACCAGAATGCGTAGACTTCATTGCCGAAAGGAATCAAGCCAAATGCCCACAACTAATTAATAATGAAACATGTGATTCAAGTCATGAATATGTCAACACAAACAATGAACTCTAGAAGAAGATAAGGGAGCATTCAACGGATTAAAAATCATGCTAATATTTTTCTCTCTTATTTTATAATTAATAGTTAAAAAGAAAAAAACGACTTTAATTAATCTTCCACATGCTTTAATTGATACACGCATGATCATGTTGGAACAGATTTGATTTGATGAACACCAGAATAAATGAAATATATCAACCAAATTAATATTGATTAACAAATCTATATATACATAAATAGAACATCTAATATTAAAAATAGAAATATATTCACACCCATAATAGCCTTAAAACTTGAAATAAAATTTAATTTCATTAAACCAAAACAGATACACCCAACTTGACTTTGAATAAAACATACTTTGGAAATTTATTTAATTTTATCATTCTGAAACCTTTCCATGTCTTGTGTTTCTAAAGTCACCCATGCTTCAATACCATCTCCATTGGGAGTATCCGTCAACACGGAACCCGTGTGGGTTGAAGATCCATACGTTGTACTTACAAGTGCCGGATTTCCCCACCCGAAATCAACTTTGTTTAAACCAGACATGCATAAGCTCGAGCACCAGAAGGATCTCTTGGCCATATTTTTTAAATCTTCATTCCCTAATCTTGAAAGAATCAAATCAGTATTTTGTCGAGCCAGTTGTGGACTATGGAGTCGTTCAAGTTCCATCTTCTGCTTTTTAATCTCGGAAACCACGAAACACAATGATGCTTCACTTTCATGCCGCGTAGTGACCAGCATATCTGCGATGAGATTTCCCACGGTCGTTTGGGGCAGCTTTGGGACAACTTTGTTACGTATATTAACAGGAACAACTAAAATAGATGGCTTAAAATCAGAAGATGTTCTTGGGTTGGTTGCTGCCACTACTGTTTTATAAATTAGTGAAGTCAATCCTTCGACCCGTGTAGGTTTGTTTATAAATAATGTTGATCCACCTTCCGCCAATGCGATAGCCTTATTCTTTAGGTCTTGTAATTTTGAATTTTCGGGTGACAGGATTGACACACCTCCACGGCTGAAGTTTCATGGGCAAGAAAATTGGCGGTAGCTGGGGAACGAATAAAATGAGGGTTAAGAGGCAAAACCAGTTTGTGATCGGTGGAACCATAACGTGCCACCGAAGCCCAATCACTCGGGAATGAGCCAAGAGTACAGCCATCAGCAACTTTATGTGATAGAGACACTGCCACCGCCATTCCACCACACGCAAAGTGATTGACTTGTACCGCAACAAGATTCGCTCTCTCATGCGAGTTTTCCCATACCATGCCATCAGCAAATAGTTGTCCATCACTTATTTGTTGTAACATATTCAGTTGGCTGTCATGTTTGGCTTCAACAAACACGACTCCATCATCGTTACAATCGATGTAAGATGCCGTCGGTGTGTGTAATCTGCCGGCAAACGGATAGTATCGTGTTAGGCTTTGTGACAAGGATTTCTTTAACACCCGGACTTTGTCATCAGGGGTTAAAGTGCCATTTTCATTGTTTGGGTGGTAGAGAATTAGCGGCATATATACGTGTGCGGTTCGTTGATCAATGTCAGAAAGATTATAAGTCCGGAGATGAGATGGTGTTGGAGAGGAAGGCTTCACCATTTTTCGAGAAACAACGGTGTGCTTTGCGTTCATCATCATCAACTTTTAATGGAAAGATTTTATTGTTTATATCTTGTAGCTGCAAATTATATGTAGATAAATATGTACTATTGAAGAGGTAGGTCCCAGCAGAGCCCAGTTGGACCCACAGAACTCACATTGAAGAGAGACGTCTGCGCAGAAACCAACTGGATCCGCAGGACCCACCATGCTCAGAGACGTGACGTCCTTACGCGCAGTACGCAAGCTGTTCCCGCAGGAAATGCCTCCCAATGGTGAAGTACTCCGCCTGTTCCCGCAGCTGCGGATACAAGCCATCAGGGAAGGCCACCCGCGCAGCAAGGCTACACGCACAAGGCACTTAGCTCTCAATAATTCAGTAGTCACCTGAAGGAATGAGCAAAGCCGGGAACAATCCCGCACAAAGGCGGGAGGGGGAATGTTCTCTTTTCAAATCAAATGATTAATTTCTAGAATGTTCTCTTTTTAATTTCTAGAATGTTCTCTTTTTTAAATCAAATAAATTTGATAATGTAAAATTTGATAAACAGGTTTAAGATAGAAGTTTCTAGAATGTTCTCTTTTTAAATCAAATGATTAATTTAAATACTTAGGATAAAAATAATAATAACAAAATATTTTGTTACATGTTATAAAATATTAATCTAGGCATTCCGGTTCAACGTGTTATATTAATGATTAAGCACGGTTATGATGAAATGAACATAGGATCATATAATTACGCATATAAAGAAAACGTTATTCAATAAATGACACATAATTCAACACTAATAAATGTAGACGATGAAATTAATACGAGCATAAAAGACTAGCGTTTTTGCAAGAGAAATCCATAGATGTTACAATTATGTTCTATTTTCTATATGTATGTTACTATTTTCTATTTATCTAGTTGATTTGTAGGATGTATTAACTTATGTGTAGGTTATAATGTGTAGATTTGATGGGTAGTTGTAACAAATTTGTTATAATGGATATATTAATTCAAGTGCAGAATGTATCAATTCACGTGTAGGATAAATTAATTTATGCATAGAATGCAATATTAAAATTCTACATGTTTGGTACGTAGGAGGTAAAATTTTATGATATTAGTCTGTAAAAATTTAAAAGTTTATGTTGTATTGTTTAATGCCAAGTACGTCACATTTACTTAATGTGTAGGATGACGTTCTATGGTTCACAAGAGACAAGTGCTTAATGATATTTAATGACAATTCAATGACTAGATGAATAGAGGTAACTTATGACGACATTTACTTTGGTGTGACAACTCTTATCATTTTTTTTAATTAAAATAGTGTAATAATAAAGTCTTGGTGATTATCAAATTGTCACTTTTATTGAATACAATTGATTATACATAATTAATTGTTTAGATCAACTTCTCGTACTTCTCACTGTAACTTAACTTCTCGCATGAACTATTACAGGGGATGGATCCTACAAGAAGTGCGAGAAGTAAATCTCAACCATTAATTACACAAATCAATGGTTTATGTTACACCGTGGCAATTTAGTAAATATCAAGAACTTGTTACCATATACTAATTGTTTACAAGGCAAAGAAGTCATTAGTGTGTAGCTAACAAAAAGAAACAGCAATTAAACATTGAATGTGTTTTATTTTTTGCAGATACATAATATAAAATTTTTATTTTTGATACAACTTGTTTTTAATAAATTTTATACTAAAATGATGACAACATAATATTTAACAAAGTTGTTTATTTGGATCTTTACACCAGAATTTAATCTTTTTTCATTTCACACATTCGCTGTTTATTTGGAAGTTACACAAGAATTTAAAATGAAGACAATATAATAATTAAAGTTGTTTATTTGGATATTAAAAATATACATACACGCATACCTACGTTTGTATGTACATACCTACATACATCGATATATATCTACCGAATAACCCATGTACATACCGGGACACATATGTACTTACATATCCTCATACCTATATAAAACCCTGTACAAATGAAACTTTACAACTATGCGCATACATCCCTCCTAACTACAGACGTACATAGCTAAATACTTACATAGATACATACATACTATCACACCAGCGTACACCCAAATACGTACGTACGTACATACATACCCATGTACGAGCATACGTCGTCTAGATACAAACAGTCAAATGATACGTACCTACACTGCATTAGTTATGGGTACACGACATTTGAAAGTGTGTCGACACTTCACTACACTACATTAGTTATAACTACACAACATTTGAAAAGTGTGCCTACACGACATCACGTTAATTTTGCCTACAATATATTAGATATGTCTACACTATATTAATTATAACTACACAATGTTTTAAAGTGTGCTTGCATCTTATTACGTAGCTATATCTGCATTACATAGATAAGCTTACACTATATTAGCTGATTAAAATCAAAGGGGAAAAAATCACATTTGAGATCAAATGATGATGATGATGATATATAATTTGCCATGTTTTAGAATTAAATGATTTTAGATCAAACAGATTCTAATGGTTCAAATTTTATATGAAATAAATAAATACTAATAATAATAATAACAATTTGTAACTTATCATCTACTAGTAATTTATCATTAATTATTAAACCATTAATGAGCATGAGTTACAAAACAAAACACTTTATATTTCACTAATATACTATGTATATAAATAATCAAAAAATAAAAAATAAATCAAATGATTGGTTAGAATCTCTTCTCGCACTTCTCGCAATAAATGATTTTAACCAATCACATTATTTCTTATTTATTTTTGGATTATTTAAGTACAAGAGTAAAGTAGTAAAATGATACACTTTTACATTTGGTAACCAAAACCAATCCAACTTTAAGTTACCATCCAATTCTTTATTTAATAGTTAACTTTTGTTATTTCTTTTTTTATTACATTAATATAGGGTATGTGTTTGGCAAAACTAGTTGCTAGCTGAAAGCTAGTGGCCGGAAGCTTGTAGCTATAGCTTTTAAATATATTTAAGTGTTTGACAGATTAATTGAAGCTTTTAATTGAATGCATAAAATAACCAACGTTGGCATAACTAAAAAAATATTATATTAAATGTTTATATGTTGAAGGTTATATGAGTAATTTTAAATATTAAAAACTTGTATCTTTTTCTAAATGCTAATAGTTGAAGCTTTAGGTTTCAAGTTTTTTCTTCTAATCAAAAGATTTAAGCTTGTTCAACCAATCAAGACTATAATCATCTACATTTTGGTTATAGTTTTTCCAACATTTTGTTTTAAGTTTTAAAACGAAAAAAGAATATAAATTACATATATGTTAGGCTGAGGGGTGTGGGGGGCTCTAACGGGGGCGCGAGTGGGGGCTCCAGCCAATAATATTGTGACGTGTGGCAGAGAGAGAAACTGGATAAGATGGGTGTTGGAGCCCCCGCTGGAGCCCCTGGCCCTGGTGTGGAGGGGCGCGAGCAGGGGCTCCAGCGGATTTTTTTTTTATTTTTTTATAAATATATTCAAAAAACGTATTATTAAAAAAACTCATAAATTATTAAAAAAAACACACATTAAAAGAAAAACATTAATATCTAAAAATAAAATAAAAATTAAAGTACTAAAAAAACATTATTCTTATTCTTCGGCTTGGTCTTCTTCGATCAACCTCTTTCGGATACGTTCCTTTTGCTTTTCCATCAGCATTTGATCGACCGGATTTAGGTTACTGAAGTCTCTTGTAAGGAAGTCCAAATCTCTCATTCGACTTTTTTCCTTTTTGTCATTAGAGACCACCTCCATGGTTTTGTTGAATTTATTGAGGGATTCAACAAGATCGACGATGTTTACGGCTCCCCCTCAGCCGGTTTTTTCCCCTTGGCGTCCCGTCCCAATGGCCGCCTCCTCGGCGGTGAAGACGTTTCCTCCCCCGCAATGTTTAGGTCGAATCCAACGCGGCAATCCGACGCGGCAGAAGTGCTATACGCTCCAGACGAACTAGTTTTAGTCCGTTTCGGCCCTACTTCCGCATCATGGTCGGGCGCCACCAGCTCAACCCACTTGGCACACCTTTTCAACCTCTCCCACAACTTTACATCGTCCCACGTCTTCACCGTCCCATACCTCCGCAGACACTCCTGCTTCCACTCTTCGACAGTGAAATTGTAAACCGCCAAATCATCACTGCCACTTGGTCTCATACGACCGGCGTTCCTGTTGAAAAGATTAGTAAACAAGCCGACAAATTTTCTGATTTCGGACCACCGACCCGAAATCATATCGGCGTTCCGCTCTGTACTCCCAACGAGCGAATAGAACGGCTCATTTCTCATCCCAACGGCTCTTTCACGCATTCCCACGTCCCTTTACGCCTCAGCCTTCCCGCGACCGGCCTTGCGCCCGCCTTGGTTCCCGTGCTCGCGCCCCTCTCGCGCCTCGGTGGTGTGGTGCTCGCGCCTGGGGGCGCGAGCGGAGGGGCTCTCGCGCCCCCGCTGAGCCCCACACCCCTCAGCCTTAAATGGCATATGACGATTGTCTCACTTTAACATGCTATTCATAAGAGAAACCACTTCCTTTTTGACACGTATCCAATGCCGTACAATTTCGGTTATCTCACACCCACTTTCAGTGCGCACATATACATACATATAGTACACTAACTAACCTCTGATATGTAATTGATGATGAAGCCACTAGATTTTTTTTATAACACATATAGTTTCATTTAATCGTTTTTTCCTATAACTCACGTTCCTTGATTTAAAAAGAAAACGAGCGAACACAAAGCTATTTTTTTCTCGTATAAATTTTATTGGAAACGAAATTGTATTTAAAGTATTCTATATTTTGTTTCGTAAGCCATGGTGTCAATATTTGTTGAGCATTTGTTGAGCATGCATATATATAACTTTTTGAGGCTTCTCTTTTCTTTGTCGATAGTGACTGACAGTGCCGTAACAAACAAAAACAGTATCAACTTAGTTTCCATCGCATCATCGTCACAACGAACGTCTTAGTCAACTTTTTTTTTTAGCGACAAATTTATTTTAATTTTTGTCGTATGTGGGACTTGAATCTATGAGATCTAAATCCTTCCAACCCAAGGGGTTTATAGATTTTGTCTTAGTCAATAGACCACCAACCCCGTTAATACGTGTTACGGTGTTAGTCAAGTAGTTGGTAATTTTATACTCTGCATCATCTTTTTTTTTTCAAACAACTACTCTACATCATATATGTATGTTTTTGATATAATTATCACTTTCTTAAAATATAAAAGTTATTTTCATTTATTAAAACATTTTCAGGTATTAAAACTCAATCATGAAACTATCTCCCGTTCACCAAACCATCTGCAATGGGACGTTCATGATGTGGAGACATGTACGTGCGAGAGGGGGTGGGGAGTGACGCCTTTAAAGAGAGAAATGATAGAGCGCCGACATGGAGACAGACAGACCGCAAGCGAAGGCTTTACCCCCACGAAGGCACGAATGGTCTTATAGATTGTATGCTTGTTGTACTACTAAAAACCAGAAACAGGATCAAATACATTTTATTCTTAGCATGAGAACAGTGAGAACCAATTTGTTGTTATCATTAGGTCTATTTTTATAGGTATTTGCTGTTATTTTTTGTTCGTATTTGCTAATTTTCGATCATGAGACGTTATAAGTATTTGCTGATTTATGTTTTGTTGTTATTATTAGATTTTTTCTTTTGTTGTTATAAGTATTTGCTAGTATAGCTGTTATTATTTTGTTCTTGATTTTGATTCTTTTGTTGTACTTTTTAGGTTTTTTTCTTTGTTATTATAAATCATTGTTTATATAGATTGGTATTGTTTCTTACTTTTTCGGTTTTTTTATAAATTGGTATTATTTTCTACGTTCTCATGTTAAAATTAAAATACACATGAACCTCCCCCTAAAAGCCAATGGATGCAAGTTACAATTCATTTTTTATATTATCTTTTATTATTTCTTCTTTAACATAATCACATGCATTGTTGTTTTATTTTTACTTCTCTTTGTTTTAGTTTTTACAATTTCGTTTTTACTTCTTTTTCTTTTTATTACTCTTCAGATTCATTTATCGTGCCCTGTTTACTTTACAACCCATAAAACAGTATTATGATGGTCATTTTGGTTATATAAACATAGACTACCACTTGATAACCGAATGGGTAACATATTTTAAACAATCCTTTGTATCAATAAAGTGAATAATCCATATTTTAAAAAAATTACAAGCACAATATAAACATATAGTTAAGAGGTCAAACTTTCTAAACTGGTTAAACCAATCAACAAACTAGTCCCCTAAACTAATTTGGCCACAATATTCTTTTCTTAACCATATCAATTATTGCTCCTACTTTAGTTAAGTCTTCGACGAGACCATGATCCCAATCCCTACACATAACATCTAACACAATTAACAGATCATCAGTGGTCACATACAAAATTGTAATATACTTATACATGTATATACACAACACCTACACATCAACGTATACACAAATTGTAATATACACAAACAGATCAAGATATAACATAATATACACCCTACACATAACAAAATATATGCTTTAATCTTTCAAGAAATACACAATCAACACATAACCTAATATATACTAGACACCTTACACATAACATAATATATGCTTTAACCTTTCAAGAAATAAACAACCTACACATAAGATTATATATACTACACACCCTACACATAAGATTATATAAACTAGCGATGAGCTTGGTACCGTACCGGTACCGACTGGTACCTGTACCGAAAATCCCAATCCCGAAAATCACAAATTTTTGGTACCGATACCGGTACCGAAATGTTCGGTTCGGTACCACTACCGGTACGGTATCGGTATATAAGGTAAAATTCGGGAAATACCGGTACCGTACTGTACCGGTCCCGAAAACTCGAAACCTTGGTACCAATTCGGTATCGACGGTACCAAATCGGTACCGATTTCGGCACCGGTACCAATCGGTACCATATCGATTTTTGCTCATCCTTAATATAAACTGCACACCCTACACATAAGATAATATATACTTAAACTTAAACCTACACATAACATAAAATACTACACACCATACACATAAGATAACATATACTACTCACCCCACAAATAACATAATATACACTCAACTTAAACCTACACATAACGTGAAATGTACTACACAATCTACACATAACATAATATATACTGAAATTAACATCTAAAAAAACATATATAGTAAATCTTAAACTATAACATCATCATTTCTACATTAATTAAATTTATGCCAAAAAAAACTCGATTTTTATTACCAAATACAAAGTGTATGATTTTAACCATACATTTTTTTATCTACGAGCTAATAAGTTATGCTAGATCTGTAAGAAAAAGCTTTTGTGAACCTATATTCTGTTCTTAACATAATATGCTTTAAACATAAAATTCCTAATTTTTAAAACTAACTCAATAAAATACCGAATTGAAATTTCTATGCACTTATGCAAGTATTCAGATTAGGAAGTCATTGACTATTACAAGCAAAACAGAAGAACTTAATCCAAAGACTAGTCTGATGAGTAAGAGAACTCATTTGGCTTATAAAACTCATATCATTTGATTATACAATCGATGTGGGACAAGTCTCATACCGGGCAATGGTGTCAGTTCATAACAATAGACCCTTCTTAAGGCCAACGTCCACATTGGTCACAGCCACGTTGGTCACGGCTAGCTCACTCTAGGACCACCACTTCGAGCCCTCGTTGGTCATGACTAGCTTCCTCCAGGCCACCACTCCGAGGTTGGCTCTGATACCAATGTTACAAGCCAAACAGAAGAACTCAACCCAAAAGACTAGTCTGATAAGTAAGGAAACTCATTTAGCTTATAAACCCCACATTAGTTGGTCATACAACCGATGTGGGAAAAGTCTCATATATATATATACACACACACATAAAGTCATGTGCCCGCACGATAACAAGACATATAACAGCCTGATCATACAAATAACAAGAATTTTATGGTTTATATATACTAGAGCTTGATGATCTACTGATTTATATCGATAGAAAAAAAAAGTTTAATTTTTGTTAACATGAATTACATCTGGGTGCAACGAGTTGAACTAGTGGTCATTTATGCAGAAAAATTAGTGATTTTTTGTAAATTTGGAAAAAAATTTGTTTGTCTCTGTTTAGTTATAATATTTGTTGAAATTGGTTGTCAGTAGAGGAGAAAGAAACTATAAGAATAAAAGTATAAGTAATATTATTTAATTCAAAATAAAAGAGAAATGTAGTGTGTTTTACTCTTTTTAATGTAATTATAGATATGTGAATGGAAGACGGGAAGAGAAGACAGACGAGGGCTCCTGTTAGATTCGTAGAAACTATTAATATAGAAGGGAGGAGGGATAAAGGACGCCCCAAATTGACTTGGGCCGAGAGGATTAAGTTAAGGATAGGAATTCTTGGAGACGTAGGATTAAAGTTAAGGGTTTTTACGAGAAATGTAGAGTTTTGATTAGAATTATATCATATTGGCTTTTCTTTACCTTATTTCGAGTGATAGATGATATATTACTATAACTGGCGTTTGAACTCGTGTATTACACGGGATTTATCAAATAATAAAATAAACAATGTTCGTTATTTAAAAAAAAATAGAAGAAGAAAAAGAAACAAAGTTAAAACTAAAAAAGAAATTAATGAAATATATAATACTAACAATAAGAGCATTATCATCCATTCATCTATCTTTAAATCTAAAATTACTCTAAAAAATCACTGTTTTTCCTATCTCATGTTTAATTAAATAATATTTTTCTTTACATTCATCGTTATCTTTTCTTCCTCCTCTACTCACAACCACTTTTAAAAAATATTAAAATCATTATAGGGTAATATAAGAAATTTTCAAATATACAGAAAAATCATAACATTTTCTATCTTTTTCACTCACAACACCCTAAACTAGTCTCAATATTATAAAAACTCACTCACATAATTTGATGGATGGATTGGGAATGCTCTAAGCAGTCTAGAATCTCAAATTTACAAATTTAAGAAAATTTCTTTATATACAATAATTTGTTGTTTTGTCACATGTATTCTCATTATCATCCAATATCACATGTTTAAGATCACGTCTGCTGATTACTATGGATATAAAACGCAACATATAGTTGTCCGTGAAAAAGAAAAGGATATTGGAGGAACAAACCAACCCTAGAAAGAGATTGTTTTTGGCACTTATTAATCGTGATAACAAATCATACATAAAGCGGAAACTGTTTTCTTTAAAATTTGAAAGCACACTTTTTATCAAACGGAGTCAAAGTAACTTTATATATAACATGAACATCAACATCTTCAACTATATGATTTCCATATCGAGCATCATCATCATCATAATTAAAATCATCATCTTCACATTCAATCAACTAATAATATAATACATTCAGAACTATACTTTCTGATAAATTCATGTGATGCATTTCAGGATCTAAACTTTTCACGTTCATCTTATTATCTAAAGTTTTACAAAATAAGTTACCCTTTAGAAATCTAATAATTTTATGTAAATTTAAATTAAATTTTGAAAAGCGGTTATATTAAATTTCGAATCCCGTAATTTAGGTACTTTGGTTAGTAATACTTTTTTTAAGATTCTATCATTTATTATATTTTGTTAATTGTTAATATCACAATTATATATAATAAAGTTTTTTTAGATTGATTATTATGTTTCTAAATTTAAATTAAACATTTGAAATTTAAAAATCGTATGTATTGGAAATCTCAATAAAATCTTATACGTAAATTTTTTTTAAAAAAATCTTGTAATTAAAATTTTGTTTTTCAATAATTATTTAAGTGATGGTTTGATTTAGAAATTTATTAGTTTGATCCATTTACCATTTTATTTGACCTATTAATATAATTAGAATGAATAAGAGAAAAGTCTAGATTTTAAGAAGGAAAAATAGGTTAAGAATTATATGGGCTTGACACGTCATCGTCATCCTTTTCTATTATTAGTAAAGTAGGATATCCTACATTTAAATTAGTATTTTATAACATATATTATTCATTACTAATATCACTATTTTTATTTATCTATATTTATTACAACTTTAATAATTTACTATTACCTATTTATTTATTTATCTTAACTTAACATATATTTATTTTTCATTACTAATATCACTTTATTTATCTATCTTTATTACGACTACTTTAATTATTTTACTATTACTTATTTTATCATATTTATTGGTATATGTGTTTCTTTTATGGTCTAAAGGTAGTGTCGTGCGTTGAACTTGGAGTTTTTTACTTGGTCCCATGTATATGGTTTTGAAGCCGGGAGTCTTTCTGGAAGCAACCTCTTTATTTTTTTGGGATTAAGGTATGATTTCCTACATCTCACCCTTTCCAGACCATGCTAACAGCTTTACTATTGATAAGATTTTTACTGGGTACGGTTGTTGAATGAAAAACGGACTGAAAATGCTCTTATAACTCATATTACGAAAGAAAAGACTTTCTTTAAACTAGCAATACGCTATGCCCATAAAAGAGTTTAAATACAACAAATGAAGTTAGGCGGTTCATGGTTGATTAACAAAAACAGGTGTGTATGTTTATATATATATATATATAAGGTTAGGTTAGAATAAAATTTCACTTGAGTCGTGAAAACTCTATAAACTCATTATCAAACACATGTTTTTAATTAAAGATTAAATCTTGTATTACATAATTAAAGTTAATAAAAAATATAAAAGTTTATTTATATTTTCTCTCTCCTGAAAACATATATAAAAATTACTAAAAAGATATAAAAAAAATAGCAAAACATTTGTTCTATGTTTTCGATGTTTTGTATTAAATGTAACAACATATATTATATATAACAAAAAAAGCACGATGTTACATAAGGTTTTCTCAACTCAAGAGGGTTTTCAAACTATATATATATATATATATATATATATATATAGCATTCACGACGACACAAGAATATGAAACAAAGACGAACCAGTTCATATATTTCAAGATTCAATTCAACAAAATGGAGCCTGTAATGTTCAAGCCAGAATGAATAACACAAACATCAGAGTTTAAACAGACTTGCGTAATTCGACACATGGACAACGAACCCAGCAATAAATTCAGGATCATTCAACCAATCGCATAATCATCAAACTTATTACTCGTAATTTTACACTTTCTCCAAATTGAATTCAAAGTTATTCAAACACCGAACCCAAAAACCGCTCTTATCTTCTGAAAAATCAGATCCCGCCATCCTCTCTCCGTGTTCTCCACCACAGTTGAATTCCCATACCTGCATAACAAAATAAAATTATTAAAAAAATCACCTATCATCCTAAAACTTTCACTAGTACTAAATGTATCTATATAACTTATGTCTTGTGTGATAGAAACACTATATTAACAAAATAATAATCCAATTGTTAACATAAAACCAATTAGCAATCTTGTCATTGTACATCTTTATTTTACTTTAAACCGGAAATCAATAAAATTTAACCCGAGTTGACCCTTACGAATATGAAAATTTCAGGAAAAAAGAAAACAAACCAACCTATCTTCCTCTGGAACATCAGTCTGTGTCAACTTCACAACTGTGACACCAGGTTCAGGCTCTTCCAAAACCAACCTCACCTGCACAATTAAGCATTTAAATTAATAATTGGTTAACTGCTAACATTAAAACGACGCATATGAAATACGAAATTCACAGGTTTATGTTTAGTCTACAGCAGGGGCGTGAACGAGCAAATCCGCTCATGAGCTACTTGAGATTGGCTCATTAAAAGCTCGAGTTGAGCCCAACCTCCTCAAGCCTAATATGAGTTTGTTTAAATACAAGCCCAGGCTACTCTAATCAAGCTCAAGCTGACTCACAAGCTTAAACAAGCCTATCAGTACTTATATACATGTTATGTTAAATTTGAAGACTATAAATATAATCTGTATAGAAACAATTATAAATGTATATAAATTAATTAATTGTTAAATAACCCAGCCCGAACTTGAGAAACAAAGCTCGAAATGAGCCTAAACGAGCCCAAGTCAGCTTGGCATCTTTACATCCCTAGCCTAAATGAGTTTGGGTCAACATTGGATCCAACCTGTGAACATGCTTAGCTAACAGGGTCGTGTTTAGATTTAGTCCAAGCGCTAGTTGACCCGTTTAAGCAGTCCAATTTATAAGATTTTTTAGCTGTAAAGTGTTATTTAAGAGTATAAATATGCAAAAATAAATATAAAAATTAATAAACAAATAATTAAAATTTCAGGTTAAACGGGTTGTTTTCGTGTCAACCTACAAAAAAAATGACACTGTTCTCAGACTTATGTGTCTCACATAATTTTCAGATTTGTGTCAAAATTTAGGTTTCATGCCAGATTGGACACATCCAACACTACCCATTTACCAGCCAAGCAACTTAAGGTGAATTTTCTTAATCTTGATTTCCATTTTTCAAGAAATTGCAGGGTTTAATGTCTAGACGCAATTGCCACTTAAGATTATGATTTCCTTTTGAAAAATTGGTTTTAAATAATCCCAACTATTGCCTATTGGCAAATAACAGTCCCAACTTAACACTTGGCTGGTGACGGTCCCAACTAAAGGTGTATTTGTTTTTAATGATCCGCGACTAACGAAGCCTTAACTCCATTAGTATAATGCTGAGGTGGCATGCCATGCTGTCAAAAAAACCTTATGTTGCATAGAAGTGGGCCCCAATCCACAACCTTCCTCTCCATCTTCCTTCTTCTTCCCTTTACCTCCACCGTCACTAACCTGCAACCACCACCACCTTCTTCCTCTTTTCTGCCGCCACGCACCACCACCAACCCATCACCGTACATCTCCTATCCCATTACAATCCCATCGGCACTACCAAAGCCGCCGCCAGCGCTGTCACCGGTGGAGGAGCAAACCCGTTACATTTGCGACGTGTTGATGGAAAATGAAAACCCTTGCTCCGACTGGGATATCGATTTCACCGAAGAACTCCAATCTATTGACGCTATATTCGAATCTCGCAAACCCAACTTCGCCAATCGACCTAAAAAACGCCGGAGATTGCCGGATTCGTTGTTCAAAGTTTCACGTGAATGTAATCTGATTGGTGACTCTTCATCCGCTTTATTGCCGTGCCACAGCCGCCGCCAGCGCCATAATGGGATAGAGGATGTACGGTGATGGGTTGGTGATGGTGTGTGGCGGCAGAAAAGAGGAAGAAGGTGGTGGTGGTTGCAGGTTAGTGACGATGAGGGTAAGGTGAAGAAGAAGGAAGATGGAGAGGAAGGTTGGGGATTGGGGCCCACTTCTATGCCACATAAGGTTTTTTTGACAACATGGCATGCCACCTCAGCATCATACTAACAGAGTTAAGGCTTCGTTAGTTGCGGATCATTAAAAAACAAATACACCTTTAGTTGGGACCGTCACCAGCCAAGTGTTTAGTTGGGACTGTTATTTGCCAATAGGCAATAGTTGGGATTATTTAAAACCAATTTTCCTTTCCTTTTTAAAAACATCTAAACTCCTTTGTCATATGAGCATGCATTACGTATACGGTTATATACACAATTACATCAGCATTACCAACAATATCTTTAAACAGCAAGAAAAACAGGAAGATAAACCGCAACATACCGTTGAATAGACGCCATCAGGCCAATTCCCAAATCTCCATTTTTGAACAATCAATTTACCCTCCTGCAACTCCACATTCGTCCCGGTAACCGACCCGTCAAAGATACTAATCTCACCCCCAACCTCTTTACTAATCTTAGCATTACTCTGTGTAAACCCCTTCCATCTGTTCTCATCCATCAATATCTCATACATATTCATCGCCCTGCAACTAAACTTCTCCGTCAATTTAATCGTCTTAAACCCTTCTTTCTTCTTCTCCTTCTTTGTCTCCACCTTCTTTACAGGCACAGCCGCCGGTGAAGCGGCTACTGGCGCCGCTGCCGCCTTTGGATTTACCTTCTTGACCTCTAATTCATCCTTAGCGGGCCCACCTTTGGCCATGGCATCGACATAAACCCTAACTTGCTTCAAAACAAAACCCTTACCCTTCGCCAAAAACGCATCCTTCAATCTCCGCCCAATCGGACCTTCATCCTTCACAATAACCCTGAGATCAGGATCCTCGTCGGCGTTCTCATCTGAAATATATGGGATCTCAACAACACCGTCGGTAATCAGCAACGATTTGCCGTCAGCGTCTTTCGCCTCACCTTGCCAATTGATCGAAACGTTTAACTCGTATCCAGGAATGATTTTACCTATTAGACGCAACGTAATTAGTAAACGTTAACAGATAATATTATGTACATATGGGTTAAGCTTGAAACAAGCCGAGCCAAGCCACAAATAATGCTCATCTAGTCATCAAGCCCAAGCTCCAGCCACTTATAGGAAGCTTGTTTAGGCTCGTTGAGACTGTCTCAACTGGCCTTGTGTATTTTGAAATTTGACCTCTTTTCGACTTCTATTTATTAATCTAACACTGCATAGCCTAGCACATGCCGAATTTTGGCTGTTTTAAAGTACTACAAGAGCTTAAGCGGAGCTTAGACTCATTTAAGGTATTTCTCAAAATTACACTCGTTAACAAACCAAATGTTCATGAACTGTTCAGAGAGAAATTTGTTTATGTTCGCTTATTTAATAAAAAAACAAACATGAACAAAAATTTGTGTTTGATTAATTAAACAAACAAACCAGAACACACGTTTTGTTTGCTCATTTAAGTCATGAACACCCGCTTATGTTCGTTCATTTGCACTCGTCTATTTACGTTCGTTTAAATTTTAATAAACATAAGTATAAACATAAAAAGGGCTCATTTAGATAATATATATTTTCACTTGGTCATTCGTGTTCCCTAATAAGCTCGTTTACGTTTGGTCAATTATGTTCATTTTTCTGTTCAATCATGCTCATTAAGATTGTTCGTTTACGTTCGTTTAAGTTTTAAACAAACAAATATGAACGAACGCGAGCATGCTCATTTAGAGCACTTTTTTTAATATTAATATAAACAACAAATTTGTTCATTACATGCCCCCATTCATGTTCATATAGATGCCTACTTAAATAATATAAAAATAATTAAAAACATATATATAAGTTAATGAGTATATAAATTAACAATCCCGAGCTTTAGAAACATATATCTGTTTTCACGTCCATTTAATTAAAAAACAATCACATTCGTGTTCGTTTGTTTAAAATCTATCTAATTACTAATAACACTGTAAAACCCTAATTAAAATGAACAGTTTCTAATTATACCTTTGCGGACATTAACATACGCTTCGCCTTCAACTTTCTCAAGGTTCTTCGTCTTAATAAACAAATTGCCTTCACCGGCGAGTACGGTCTGATCAGCCAAGAGCTTCGTGAGCAGGTTCTTGGACCACTCGAGGCAGTCAGTCTCGGCCCAGTGCCAGTTGTGGACGTTGGCTCCATCAGCTCTGTCTTCCACGATCCATCGCTTGTCGCCTTCGCCGTATTTCGCCATTACTATGACCTTAATAAATTAGGGTTTGTGATAACAATAATAATAATAATAATACGCGGCGGTGATTGGTGGTTGGTGGAGGAGATAAAGGAGGAAAAGGAGTGTGTAGAGGGTTCGATTGATGGAACGAAGAAGATTCTGGAGACTGTTGAAACCCTAGATCTAACGGGAATTTATTATTATTATGGAAAATTTGTTAACTAAACTCGTCGTCTCCCCGTTGTGTTAACTAAAAAAAATTTTACCTTATCTTTACTGAAAACATGGATCCAAAACTAAATTAAAAAATATTTGAATATTTTAAGTTTTATTGGTTTTTAAGTTATTGTATATTGGATTTTGGATAACAATATAATTTAGAAAACTCATACATACCATCAAAATCATTTTATGTGTATTTTGTTTAGATATAATTTTTTAAATAATAAGATTTATCAGATTTAATTTTTAAGTTAACACATTGGGGAGGTGACAAGTTTTGAGCTAACATGACGGGAGGCGACGAGTTAAGAAACATGTCCTCTCAAACTTCTAACGTAAAGGCGATGACGAGTTAATAAATGGATAAATAGAGAATTTGATTTTTGGAGGGACATATTTTGAATCTTTCTCAAAACATAAGACATTTTGAGATTTTTTTTTTATTATTATTGTTATTATTATTATTATTAATTTATTATTGTAGTGACAAGAAGAGTCTAGAAGCTTGGTGGTAGGTGTTGAACGATCTGTGAGTTGACTCGGTGGAATTTGACTTGAGTGAATTGGGCTGAGTATACGGAAGCTATAAACATATATTTGGGCCTAACAAACGGAATGAAATCAACTAGAGGCGCATAAACTGAGTAGTTTTAGAAACTTGTTTCGTGTATGGTTAACAAAGTTAAAACCGGGTTGGGTAGGAACCGGTTCTGAATATAGTCGGGTTTTTTACTGGGTTTTCCGGGTTTCGGGTCGGGTTTTGACCGGATAAAGGTGGAAACGGTTACGGCGGGTCCGGTCCGATTCGAGTACAGGTTTGGGGAGAAACTCAATACTAGGCCGTACCAGCGGGTCAGGTACGGGTAGGAACCGGTTCCAAATCGGTCCGAAACCGGGTATTTCTACACCTCTAAAATCAAGGCTAAAGCCCATAGGAACCCAATTGGGAATACATTGATCCAATAAAATTCCATGTATACATGACTTGATACCGAATTTATTGGTATGGTAACGGTACGATATGAGTATCGATACTAGGTACTAAATGTTCATCTATGTATAGTATTAAGGAGCACTATTTATTGGGAGGTCTCGGATTTGTTCTGGACAAGTGTAGTATATTTGAGGTGTGGTTTATGAGTAGGAGTATAATAAAAAAAATTAATATGTTTGTGTTCGTTCATTAAAAATCTAAAAAACCTACAAATCTCGATTAAAAGAGCTCAAACGTTAAAAAACATAATGAACGTTACAAACTAATACATATGTATTAAATCAAAACAAAACATTACTATCCTCATTCATCAATTTACACTTCGTCCCATCTCCTGATGTTTATTTGGAACATCAAAACTGTTTGTAATCTCGATCTTGATTGAATCTAGAGCCCAAATATGAATTAATACCGCAAATATGTTTTGATCTCGTTTTTGTATTCAAGCATAAATTTTATAAAATCCGAATCTTCTTTACTCAAACGTAAATCTCTCGATAAAAGCTTGATGTAAAAAATTATCGACTCTTAAAAATTAAAACTAGATTCCAAGATATGCTTCTAGTCACTTTGTCATCAAACATGAATTCAGGAAAATATGACCTTTGTATTCAAAAGCTACACCAAATATAAACAACAGAAAAAAAATACTTCGTCGCCTGAGAGATTCGAACTCTCGCGGGGAAACCACATGCCTTAACGACTCGGCCAAAGCGACAACTTTCTTTTTTCTGTTTACTATATCTCTAACATATTGTAACACGCTGTGATAAATTGAACCTTTTAAAGTTCTATAAAATGTTAACTGATGTACCTTTTCTTTATCAGGTTAATCTTCAAAGAAATTCAAGGAATTAATTATTAATCTAGTTAACTAAATGCTTTAGTAAAATAGTTATAATCAACTTGACATGCCACTTGTCTTAAAAAAATGTATCTTTCAAAGCAAGTAAGCAACTCTCATTTTTTCTTCACATATATAATATTGTAATGATATGACTAAAACCAATCGCATTATGTCATGATAGGATGAACTGTGAAGGCTTGCAACTTAACACCAAAGTACCACAACGTATCACTTATCAACACTTTCGTTAAAACTGAAAAGTCAAAATGATAATTTATAATAAAAAGTCACTGTCTATTTTGCTTTAAATAGTGCTAGAGTTGGCTATTTTCATGATTTTCATACCAACATTACATTTTTGTTTTTTATTTGAAACTACACTCATACAAATAATTAACGATACAGTATTTGAAACCACTCTTAGTTTGTTTTGATTTCAACATGGGCTTAAGTTATAGTATCATTGTAGACATCATGCTTCATATTATTATTTTGTAAATTACAGAATGTTTAAAAAAGATAGATACTATCACAACTTAATACAACCTTGTCCAACCATACATTTTATCCTATTTTTACACTAATCATTTGTGCAATACAACATCGACAAAGAACTATGAACTACACACACGGTCTCTTACTTTAAAGAGAAAAAATAAATATATGCACTTGAATAAAAGAAACGTAAAAAATGGAATAAATGATTAGAAACTGTACATATATTGGCATAAAGTGTAATTTGGGGAATATATTTAAATGTATGAGCAAGATCACGAAAATCATACAAAATTTTGAATCATTTCTCTAACTTCTTCAATCACGAGCGATGCTTTACCCCCACCTATCACTTCTGATTTCATCTCTCCGTCCTTCCATAACTACAAGAATGCAAATTTAAATAACGGGCATAAAATGCATGTTCTAAATAGCGAGTTCATAACCTAAAACTCACCTGAATTGTTGGCATTTTCTGCATCAACAAACGAGTAGAGATCTGTTATCTCACTTTCTATGTTTCATATTTGCATTATCTGCACTATAGGTTATTACTATAGAACATAATATTACACTATGCTCTATAGCACAAACGTACAATAGATGTGGAACAAATATGATACACAGAAAGTAAGATGGCAGATCCGAGCTCATCAACAAACAAAAGCATTGTTAATAACAAAACAAATAAATGAACCATTAGCAACATCATATCAACAAGATTCATCGAATTAAATTTGAAATACTTTACATACGGAGATATTTCCACGCTTCGCGAGTGCTTGTGGTACATTATTCACATCCACGCAATAAAATTTGAGCCTATTTAAGAATTTGAGTCAAAAAATACATTGTCAAATATATAGCTATACCCATCTCTATGAGATTAGATATTTTGTCTCATTTTTGTCACATGTGTATAGTTTTGTATTATATTATTGCACTATATAAGTCTATGATACATGATATATAGAAGATATAGAAAAGTGAGTTAATAAACTTGAACTCAAATTAAACTATTTATGTAGACAATAGTTTTAAAGAAAGTACTTGATGTCATATTCTGCTGCCAATTTCTCCAATTTAGGCTTCAAGTATATGCATTTTCTACACCATGCAGCCATCCTGCACATGCATTCTTACATAGTCTTTAAAACCCGAAAAAATATCAAATAATCAGATAATCAAATTATAATCGAAAGAATATATACCAATCAATGATGATGGGTTGAGAAGCTTGTTTTGCTTGTTCTAAAATAATATTCAAATGATCAATATCATTGATAAGTTCCATTTGTATAAATGAAGGTCTTGATAAGTCCCCAAAGGCTTCAACTTTACAATCTTTTTTCACAATTTTATTCCATCCATCCGATTTTGTTCGAACAAAACCAAACCCGTGTGTTTTTGTCGGGTTAGATCTATACCCATTACTCCAATTTGGCTGTTGTGGCTGCTGTAGATCTCTATGATGGAGTTCTATGTGAAGAAGGTGAGAACTTGGTGATAAAATTGACATTTATGAACAGGAGATTTTTTTAAAAATAATTATTTTCTTTTAGGAGTTTTGGGCTTTTGAGATTGAAATTGGATATTTTGGTTGATGGGAAAAAATGTGGAAATTAATAAAAGAAAAGGCTTATCTAAAAGGAGAGATGGAGATTCAAATCATAATAAATGATGGGTTCATCAAATATGTTAAAAAGTAGTTCTTTCTTTTATTTGTGTTGATCATACATGTGTAGTTATGGAGATTCAAGTATAAGATTTTAAACAGGTTATTTATTTAGGTTATTTATTTTATTTGTTTTGATCATACTTGTGTAACTAATTTACTAATTAAAACAAAGATAAAATGACTTAGGTAAAACCGGCAAGGAAGATAAAAAATCGAAACTCGTTTGAAAAGAAAATTGGTTCAAAGTCGAAAGTATAGTCAAGGACCAAGGTTGATCGGTTTGTAAAGGATCTACCAAGGTTAAAAAAAAACGGGTTGTATTCAAGTTAACATGTTTAATTAAACAACTCAAGCCCGGGTTAACATATTTAACTTGTTTAGTTAAATAGGTTGACCGAAACTACACATGGTTTATTTATTATTCTTTCAATATTACGTTGGAGATTTAAGATGAAAGGTACTAAACATAAACATTGATACAACTTAGAATATGTGGAGCGCATGCTCGTTCAAGTATATTCTTATCTATGGGCTCAAGTGGCAAAGCTACCTAGAATTGGATGTTCCAAGAGAACATCGCTCTTAGAGATGCCACAGAAATAGCCCTGGACGAGGTGCCTAGCGAGTGACACCCACGACGAGTGAAAATTTGATCATATGATGAAAGGCCTTTAGATACTTTTTTCTACGAACATCAGATGTGTGAACTTGAACATTAGCATATTTATTACTAGCCATGTATCCTACTAAGTTATAAATTGTATTAAATGCGATTAAGATCTACTTGTAATCAATGGGCTTGTATGATCCAATTTTGTGCACAGCCTCAATGCTTAAAATATAGAAAGCCCATTTGTTTAGGTTTCTAAATTTCATTTTGTGGGAAATAATAAAACATAACACAGCAATAAATTAAGGCTAGGAATTACCTTCTGTTTTGATTTTTATTTTTCAAATTTACAAGCTTATTTAATATGTAGTTAGCACTTAACAGTTTAGACTAAAACGAAGTACAGTTAACTATTAAGTTATACTAATGAAACACGTAACTATCAAGTTATAATAGCTATAAAATAATACACAAATAGTCAGATAATTAAAAGATAATGGTTATAAATACACATAAGAACATGTGTTAGGGTCCACGGCTCCACGCCCACGCCAAAAAGTACGCCACCTTAGCACTGTTGGAGGCATTGCCTTCTTCTTCGTGGCTCAAGCCACAGGCGTTGGGTCTCTTATTGTTTTCGGTAAAGCACTTAAGCCTACTATGTCTTCTTGGGGCTAGATAATATAAAGAAAAACAGAATGTACAATCTTTTTTAACATTTCGATATAATTTTTAACAGAAATAAGTCTTTTAAAAAAAAGTATAATTAAAGAGTTAAACATTCAAAAATAAGTTCAATAAAATTAGAACCGAAAGCCCAAAAAATTCAAAAGTTAACGGTCTTTTACTAACAATATTAAAGTTTTAGATAAAGTTTTGTCTTTTCTAAATAGTGAAAGCTAAAGTCTTATAATAATGAAAAAAATTGGGGAATTTATAAAAGGGTGTTTGGGTGAACTTTTCAAACTTGCTTGTTTGAATTTTGAAAAAGAAAAGCACTTTTGAAAACCTCAATTTTAAAACTTTTGAAGGAGTTTTGTCGGATACTTTTTACTTTTCAAAAATCAAATAAGAAGCATTTAAAAGCTCACCCAAACATCCCTTAAGTAGAGTTTAAGTGTTCAAGTTTTCGTTCTAAAAGTAAAAGAATCTAGTATTTGAAAAACCAAAATGTTTGGAAAATTCCAAAAATAGCCCATTTTAGAGAGAGAAAGATCAAAATAGCCCTTTTTTTCTTAAAATTTTTTTAGAATTTGGACTTTCCAGACGCATTGGGAAAAGATAATAATATAGAAGGAGCAGACCGAATAACTAAGGAAAGTTAGGAAGGAAACCAGATTTGGGAAAATAATGAAGGGAAAATCCAAATAATTTTGAAATCTTGGACTAAAAGTTCAATTTTCTACTAAACTTTTTTTCTTAAAAAAACCTGTCTTGAGAGACTGTTTTTTTATGTTTCCTACATTTTCCGTCCATATTTTCAAATTCTATGAAAAAGAGATTTTCAAATCTCGTCTTGAGAGAGGAGATTCTACCACCACCACCAACCACCGTTCGCCTTCTACCACCACCACCCACCGTTCGCCACCACCACCATCCACCCCCACCTCCCACCCACCGTCCGCCACTACAATCGATCACCACCCACCACTATCGTCTGCCACCACCATCCATCACCACCACCCACCGTCCTCCACCACCACCACCGTCTTCTCCATCATCATCATCATCATCATCATCATCTTCTTCATCTTTTTCATCTTCATCTTCATCTTCACCTTCTTCATTTTCATTTTCATCTTTATCTTCATATTTACCGTCGGGTGGTAGACGGTGGTGGTGATGGATGGTGGTGGCGAACGACGGTGGTGGGTGGTGATCGATGATAGTGGCGGACGGTGGGTGGGTGGTGGGGCCGTGGATGGTGGTGGTGGCGAACGGTGGGTGGTGGTGGTGGTGATAGAATCTCGTCTCTCAAGACGAGATTTGAAAATCTCTTTTTCCTAAAATTTGAAAATATGGACGGAAAAGGTATGAAACATAAAAAACAGTCTCTCAAGACGTTTTTTGAGAAAAAGAGTTTAGCAAAAATTTGAACTTTTAGTCCAAGATTTCAAAACTATTTGAAATTTCCCTTCATTATTTTTCCAAATCTGGTCTTCTCTCTAACTTTCTTTAGTTATTTGGCCTGCTCCCTTTATATTATTATCTTTTCCCAATACATCAGGAAAGTCCAAATTCTAAAAAATTTTGAAAAAAAAATGGCTATTTAAGGCTTTCTCTCTAAAATAACTATTTTGGAAATTTTCCCAAAATGTTTTCATAAAGAGGAAATTTGGAGCATGAGACAAGTTTTTTTACCAGAGCATGAGACAATTTAGCTACTCACCAAACAGTAGTTTGAACAATAATTGTTAATAATTTCTAGAAAAAAAGTTAATAATTCGTAACCATACTTCTAGAAAAAAAGTTAATAATTTCTTTTTAAAGGGTTTAATATTCGTAACACTTTAAGTTATGGTCAATAAGATAATCACCATCCATTTTTATTGAGTTCTTAACTATCAAACGTTTATCTAAAGCGTAATGATGCATGTCCCGTAATAACAACTTCAATAATGACTAGTTTGTTAATACTTTATATGACTAGATCAATATTTACCTTTATTAATTCAATTACAAAATGAAATTTAAAATTAAAGTAAACAAAAAATAATAATAAATTAATTAAAAAGTAAAAAAAAATCAACTTTTTCATAGTTAAAAACCATTTCATATGATTATCATCTAACAAAAGAGCTCCCAAAACAATAAAGAAGCAAATAAAAACAAATAAATATGAAGTCAAAAGAAAGCAAAATGTTATTTACATATGCAAGAAAGCTACTTGCATTCATGTTTCTTTTTTCCTTCTAAATTCTTAAATTAGTCAAAATCCATTAGCCAAATTAAGCAACCTATATGACATTTTTGTGCTTATGCTAGTGTCCATGACTGCCGGTAGGCGGTGATTGTTTGCAGGGAGAGGTGGTAGCGGTAGTGGTTGTGGTGGCAGCGACACGTTCACAAGACGGGCACATGGTGAGAGTGGTGGCCGGCATTTGCATGTAGAATGGTTGAGAAGTCTTTAAAGCTCGAAGTTCTTGAAGTTCTTTTTGCAATCGTCGGTTTTCTTCGGTAAGGGTTTCGCAACATCGTTTTAAATATTCACAATCGACCTCGGTTTGCTTCAGTTTTGTCCTGTGATTATTCATCAAGTTAGGTTTAATTACTTCTTATAGGGATATCATTTATCAAAACATTTTAACAATAAAAATGACAATAATTAATACCTTGCCCTTCTATTTTGAAACCAAACTTCAACTTGTCGTGGACGTAGATTCAACTGTTTAGCTAAAGCTTGCTTTTGTTTCTAAAAAAGATAACCAACAAACAAAAATATTAGTTTCATTGTCAATTATATATAAAATAATTAAAATCATAATCAATTACAAATAAAATTAAAATCAAAATTTTAAAAAATTGCGTCTTTATATATTTTAAAGATTTTGAATAACTTATTGAATTATAGCTCAAAGACCTCAAATGTTTAAAGTAAATGTAGCTAGACTAAAAGGTGGGAGATAAGAAAAGACATGATTGACATGCAACATTAATCATGTCTAGAATTACTTTGATAAAATATATAGGGTTTAATAATGGAAGTTTGTCACTTTGTCGGACTCCTATATCATACATCCCATGACATATAATCAATGAAAAGTACAATGTAAACATATGAAGCTTGGCAAAGTGGCACCGCACATTTACTCCTTTCAGTTCTACCCCAAAATCATTTATGTCTAGTACTTGTATATGTGAAATATACTATTTATATTTTTTAATTGTGGCAGGACACGTTTGATAAGTTGAAAATAATGTCATAAAAAGGGGGCCGTGTATTATTTTTGAAGGCCATCTAGGATCTCTAGTCTAGTCAACTTGATATAGTTGTTGTAAATGAAAGAGAGTGACCATTAGGTTGTCATTAATTTTATGAAATGATACATCAATCTATTAACGTTAATATAAATGCATACATCAGCCTAGTAATAATAGATTTTATGAAATGATACATCAATCTATTAACATTAATATAAATACATACATCAGCCTAATAATAATAGAAAAGAAAATGATACATCAACCATGCTACTATGCTAGGTGGTTGTGTTGTATCATTAGTTTTATGAAAGCCAGTGAGTTTAGTGATAATTTGTATTATTATAATCCCAAGTTCCCAATATACAATGTTAATTTATTAATTAACGGTGGGATATTAGATGTTCCACTAAGGTACTTATGTTTGAGATTGAGTTTGAAAAATACTTATCGACTTTTTTAAAAAGTCAAGATTTTAGGCTTTTGAAAACTGATTTTTAATTTTTTCAAAAAGCTAAAATAAAAAATATTTTTGTGATTGTCAAAAACATTTTAACTTATAGACTTTTTAAAAACATAAATAAGTTAATAAGCATTTTTCAAACTCAATTCCAAACATGATTAACCATAAAATTTGACCCCTTCAAACTTACCACCCATCAACTACCACCCAATTACCAATTTTTCCAGCACTACCCTAGCTAAGTAGTGGGGGTGGTGTACCCGTTTAGTGAACTACTATCCTAAAGGCGTACCCGAACGATTCCCCTTCCCCCTTAACACATAGATTTGCTACCGTATAAGCAAATAAGTTCGCTTGGATGTCAAGCAAACTTCATAGAGTTTTGTGTGAACTCCACCTGGTTTTCTCTAAACAGAAAACAAACAGGCACCAAGTTACACTACTTGCTCTTTTTTTATCGTAAAACTAGGTCTTATAAAAATTAAAATTCATCATCTTAGGGTTATAATATTACTATTTATGGCATGTTAAACCGACTATGCAAATAAAAAACGAGGGACTTACAGGGTTAAGCGAGTTATGTTCTTTAAAACTATCTTCCAGAAAAGCTGACTGTTCTTTCGTGAGCCGTAGCTTTTTCCTGGTCAACCCGTTTTCATCTTCATCACTCATACCACCACCGCCTCTCGAACAAGCCCTACGATCTCTTTCTATAGCATCAACTAATTCAAGATTTACATAATCTCTTTTCCTCGAGTTAAAGGACCTTCCACCATTGAAAATGGAAGTAAAATCCATCTGAAATGATGAGGTTCCACTGTTACTGTTGTTCGGTGATGAATCTCCAGCCGCCTGTTGTTCTTCTCCGGTTTCATGATCCGATGCGATTGTCAATGGTTTTGCATCGGTAACTTTTGTTGGTTTAGTGATTTGTGATCCTGATTCAACTATCACTGTATCATAAGAAACATAAAAGATTACAACTAGTGGTTAGTTGGTTTAAAATTTAAATACTAAAAGAAATATATATTAGAATAGCAATATTTATTTATTTATAAATCATAGCATCTAATTTATAAACTACGGTAAAATTACTTGCAATAAATAATACTAACACTAGATAATAATAATAATAATAATAATAATAATAATAATAATTATTATTATTATTATTATTATTATTATTATTATTATTATTATTATTATTATTATTATTATTATTATTATTATTATTATAATTACAACAACAACCTTTTTTCATGGCATCACTAAACTGCATTGAAATTATTAACAAAAATATGTATTAGAAATGACAATAATTTATAGTCTATCATATATAGTAACCGAAATTAAATTGAAATTACTTATAATAATAATAATAACAATAATAATAATAAATGTTGCTATATTTAAAAATGACTAGGTTGTTTTTTTTATAAACCCTATACAAACCTAAACTGAATTGAAATTTCTTGTCATAAGTAAAATATTAATACGAATAATAATAACAACATTAACCAAACAGTAATAATAATAATAATAATAATAATAATAATAAGTTGTTGCTGTATTTAGAAATGACAATTTTCTTTTATAAATCACACCAACCAAAATTGCATTAAACTAGCTGTAGTAATAATAATAATAATAATAATAATAATAATAATAATAATAATAATAATAATAAAACGTTGCTGTGTTTACTGTTTAGTAAAATATAAAACATGATAATTTGTTACTAGCTGTATTTTGTGTATTATTTCACTACAACCTGTATAAGTATTTAAAAAAAATAATCTAAGAATTGAAAGAAGGGATTTTACAATTTTTTGAGAGCCATGGGAAGGTCCGGTGAGTCGAAGCCGGTGGTGGCGGCGGCGGTGATTTAAGCACCGGTGAGAACGGTAGCAGATCAAGTTGCAACGGCGGTGGTGGTGGTGATGATGATGATGGATCAGATGAAGAAGAAGAACTTATTATAACTTTCTCATCATGAGCATCTTGAAGATTCATTTTGTTGTTGCTTTTTAACCCCATGCAAAACCCTAAATCTTTCATATTCTGTTGTTGTTGTTGTTGTTGTTGTTGTTGATCCAACAACATAAAGGGTTTTGGAGTATCTCCTAAACTCAAAGCAAGCTCCATGTTTTGATTGCTCTCTCTCTCTCTCTCTCTCTCTCTCTCTCTCTCTCTCTCTAGAAAACTATATTTTCTCTCTCTAGAAAATCCGTAGATATGTAAACAAGGACAAAAGGAAAGTTATATAAATAGGCTATTAGGGTACAGTATGTGTGTACGTATTGAATTGAATTAAAAGGGTAATTTTATATTTATTATTATTATTATATAGATAGATAGAGATGAGAGAGAGTATAAACACAAGACCCAACAAAAGTAAAACAATTTTTTTTATAACCTTCAATAAACATAGAATGCCAGAATGCCTAAGTATTTTATACGGGGTGGTCTAATGGTAACAGGCAACTGCTAGCTGGCCCAACCCAGCCGTACGGAGCCCTTAAGCACCTCCAAGTTATCTCCAGTTCCGAGGAAAACCCACACGCCCGAAGGCCGCTGGTGGTAAAACCCGAATGCCCTCATAATCGAACTGGAGATCACAAAGATCTCAGTCTTCCTTCATTGAGCCACTCATATCCACACAAAGTGTTGTAAGTAAAAATTAAACTTGGGTCTCAGTTGAAAAACCCAAGCTCCCTACCACTACATTTCATTGAAAAGGATTTTTTTTTTTTAATTGTTAGTTTGATTAAGGAGTATAAAATTATCTTGTTTCTCTTTGAGGGTCCTACTATGGATACCCAAACACCCCCTGTACGCCCCGTATAAAATTATACGGAGCCCTATACGAAACGTGTTGATTGGTTTTTTAATTAAAAATAATGGATATCCCTAGAATTCCCCTTTTAACTAACAAGGGTTTTGTTTTTTTGTTTTTTTTTTAATTCTCGGTAGGATTAAGGAGCATAAAGTTATCTTGTTTTTGTTTTGATTTTTCTTAATGAATCTTGTTTAGGTTTGATTTGTGGTAGGAAAGATCTATACAAAAACAAATCTTTGCTGACCACATGTGAATTTATTTATTTATTTGTCATGCCTACTTCTTGTGACTACGAACTAAGAAAGAGAAAAATATTTGGTAACTATTTGTACATATTAGATTTGGTGCATGCGCATAAAATAATTTTTTCTTGAAGAATTGGCGACAGTACTGTTACAGCTAACTTTTTTAGCAGCTAATTTCTTTCTATCTTATTTTATCCACATGCTCTAAATAGAAATAAAAAGCATAACCATTTGACCGAATATCATAAGTCTTTGTTACTATACCAAACTAATGATTATACCAGCAACTGTCAAAATTGAGGTTCTTGAAACCCAAGATTAATGAAAGGTTTAAAACGTCTAGAGGAGAAAATGATTAAAAAAAAGTATATTATTTTGCTTCAATCCTTCAATATATCTTAGTTTCATCAATTTCCAAAACTCATGTAATTTTAAAATAAAAAATAAAGTTTAGAATCTATACTTTTATCTTTGATTTAAATATACTGTAGTATATATTTTCCAAAGGAAAAAGTAATTGTTGATTGTAATGTCACATATAACATTATTATAACGATTCGTCTAAATTGTTCAATTATAACAATGATTCTATATTAGTTATCCAAGGATTATAACAATGTGTGTACTTTAGTTATAAAAATGCATTTTATATATGAGTTACTTAAATTATATAAAAAAAATGAGTGTTGCTAAACGTACACTCCTACATATGCCTTTTACTAAATGTACACCATATTGATCTATTAAATCAATTATCATTTTTCTTTAACTTGATTTACATACATATTAAAAATAAAACTTTATAGAATAAAATAAAACCCTTAAAAAGATGCCATAAAATTTTAAAAAATTTTAGAGGACATAAAATACATTTTAAGGGAGGGATACACTTAGCCTAACCAATTGGGAAAATAGGATGCATGTCATAAAGGAACTGTTTGGTAGCCTTTTAACCATTATTAAGTGACTACATCTTAATGACTGCTAAAAAACTACCCAACAACCCAGCCCCTAAGTTATTTTAGGAAATATATATGATTTCCTAAAGTTCAAATATGGTTTGGCAAATTTTGTTAATTTTCTTCAAAAGTGTGGATATGCATAAGTGTTGAAATTTGAAAATAGTGGTGCTAAATTGCGGAAAGCAATTAGTCAATAATAGCAACATCGAATTTGGTACAATACCCGTGTTCACGTTCAAACAGCGACTTCACTAGTCCACGTTATTTAAAAATGAACACACTAGAGGAAGAAAACAAAAGGATAACAAATGTTTTTTTGTGGTTTCTATGTGTTAGTGTGTAGATAGACAAACACATCGGTTGTATTGTGAGTTTCTTAAGGATATTCATACTATTTCTCATACAGAATTGTTGGGATGGTATAGATACGGGTATTTTTTTCAGGTACCACATTGTATTTTTTTTTTCAAATCTTTAATAATCATCGATACAGTACCAACATTCAATAAACCATAGTACCAAAGCTGTAATACCACAATAAAAACATAAAACCAAACAAAAAATAAAACCAATTTTTACATGAGATCTCCTTGCTTTATGATTTGAAAAGTCATTTGGACCTATTATATATAGATACTTGCCGATAAAACCTATGCGTATTCTAAATGGGTACAAAATACCCAAATTCCAGTACCTGTTATTACCGAATACTGAAAACCTGAAATCTTGGTACCGATACGCAAACTGAACATGTTATATCAATAGGGGTACAAGCACGGATACAATATTCGGGAAAAGAAAATCTCATCCTACTTTTATCAACTCTTTACCTTCAACAATTTTATCTTATTGGTCCTAACTCCTAACTTCCTATTTTTCAATATTGTTCACTCGCTTGTTCTAGTCTCGGTTAAAAAAGTAAATTTAAGTTTGTAATTGCGAAAAAAAATAAAGAAACAAAAACCATTAAAATGATATTCAATACAAAAAGTCAATACTTATTATTTATTCACAAATGAAAATAAAATAAATTTACCCGAATCACAACCTAAGCATGACACTATTTTAAATGATTCCGACATGACAAAACACGAATAAATTTACCAGTTAGATTAAGGCGGAATAATTCAATATATTAATCTGTCGAAACCTAACACGATTGACACTAATAGTGATGGTCTTCTCAGCTGTAAAAATGTAGTATTAGAACATCAATGATTGCCAAAAATCCTTGTAAAATTGTAAAATATTTAGGAAATAGTTTAGTTTTAAGAGTAAAGGCAACATGAAAAAGAGTGAACCAGGAAAAGCGACCCGACCAAAAAGGAGGGGTTTGGTCGGGATTAACACATGAAATTAGGGTTTGACCATCTCCTCTGACCCAGACAAACACACCCATTTTACTGTTTTAATAGAACTGTGCCTTCCATTAATTAATTGCAATTGTTTTTATGTTTTACGCTTTATAATAATAATAATAATAATAATAGTAATAATAATAGTAATAATAATAATAAAAGTTCAACAAGAATACTTACACCCTCATAGGTAAATTATAACTTCTAAAGTTTTAAACGCTCAAAAGTTGATAAGATTTGAAACAACAATAATAATGCAAATTGGAAATAAATAGTCTCATGGTTTTGTGTATTGGCCGATAATAATCATACCTTTAAAAATCGTTACCAACGGTCCAACCTTTCAACTATTTTTGTCTCAATGGATCTACGTTAAAAAGCACTTAACGTCACTAAGTTTTTTTTCGAGTTTCAAATCAATGTTTTAGGGCTTTTGATACGAAGAAGGATACAAGTCGACTGATATAAAGTTATCTTGAAATGATAATTCAGACGACTTGATTTTTGTTAATTGAAAATTCAAACATTCGAATTGAAACACTGTTTCGTTGTTTGGATCACCGTTTTGAGAGAAGTTTTACATCAGTTGACTCGTATTATTCTTCTGATCAAAAGCCCTAAGACATCGGTTTGAAATTCGAAAAAAAAGTTAGCAGCATTAAGTGATTTTTAACGGATGTCCATTGAGAGAAAAATAGTTAAAAAGTTGGATCATTGGTAGTGATTTTTAAAGGTAAAATTATTATCGGCCAATATACAAAATGCGAGATTATTTATTTCCAATTTGCCTAATAATAATAGTTGAGGTAGCAACTTATCTTGTATCCAACTCAATTCTCTCCTCACATGATGAGTTTATTTGTTTTTTAGTTTTATTAATTTAAAGTGTTCAATTATGTATATTTAAGTTTTAAATAACAAATTAATAATAATATAACTAAATTATTTAGCTTAATTTATTAATAAATACAATATCAAACTACTAACACATAAAAGAAGAAATAAGAAACCAAGGAGGTGCTTGAAAATTTACTTATGTTTAGGTTTATTATGATTTTTTGAATTACCAATGAATAAAAGTCCGGCTATCTAAAGTAACCAAATAATAAAAGACGATTCCATATGTCCACGATCACATATAATGTTGGGTAGCAAAAGTTTATCATTTCCTGTTCCAAGGAAATTTAGTTGTCCGAAGGCTTAGAAGAGAAAGCCCGCACCATATAGTCTTAGAAGTGAATTCCTCATTGAAAAGAGTTTTAGTAGCAAGTCCTTATTTGATATTTTAACTCGTCATATTAATATGTTATTGAAAAAAAAAAGTCGTTAGTCAAATGGAGGCATTTCAGTTAGCCGAAAGTTGAAAAACACAGCTATCAAAATGATTGGAGGATGGATGGTGAGAATAAAGGAAATAAAAGGTTTTTACTTTATCAAGATCATCAAGACATAACATTTGTGAAATTCGTATCTTATGTTTCTTGATAAATATTTTAAATTTAATAATAGATACATTAATTTTGAAGGGGAAAAAATAAAGAAAGTACGAATATGAGTTTCGAAGACCATGGAACACTGCATCATGTGTCCAAAAGGTGATTCGCGATGAAACACATATCAACCTTCACTCGGAGTTGGTATTGCATATATGGAATATTTATAATAGCTAGTTTTCATTGATGTATTTTCATTCTGAAGTTATCATGTCTTTTTAAATTATAGAAGCCTAGTATTTTAATATTATTTAAATTAATTGTTTAAAAATAATTATTGACATAGATTGATCACTAAGCATGACACATGGTTTTTGATACTAATAGTGAAAGCTTTCTTGTCTAGGTAGCGCTTACGTTACACAACTTTTACTATCACTAACCATAGTAATGGTAATAGTAATAGCTGTAAACATTTAATCACTTACATGTTATAAAAGACAGGCATCATAGCACTAAATCACTAGATTATAGTCATATATCTTACATCTAAACGCTCGTTTTCGAAAGCTTCTTATTTCTTATTAGAAAAGACAGTGAGTGAAAAAGGGGGACCATGGATATGGAATGACATTTATTAAGGGGGTCTTTTGAAATTTTTAAAGGGAAAGTATGGCCAGATATGTCACGCTTTTAGGATCATTGCAATAATTGAAGTCATGCTTGTTTTAATGATGAGGGAAGTGTGTAAATACAAAGGCAAAGCCACATTTACACTACCACCAACCACCGCTTTCCTTATTATAAATAGAGTAATAAATCAACTACACTTGGTTTTCAATTTGTCACATTTTATTTTTTATATTCAATTTAAAAGACAATTTCTTACTTTAATTTACAAGTAACAGTTATATCTTACATCATGACAAAGACCAACAAACTATCAACTCCAAATAGGGTGCAAATGAGCCGAGTTTAATCGAGCCCGAGCTCGAGCTTAAAAAAAAGTTGTTTAATAAACGTGCCCGAGCTTCATTAAACGAGCCTGCCATTTATATAATTTTTCAATATATATATATATATATAATTAGTAATTAATATATACAATGTTATGAATAAATAAATAAAAATAACTCAATAATATATATTATTTTATACATAAAATTATAATAGAAAAAAATATATAAAAATAATTATAACTATATAAAAAAAATAATTGATATATAGTAAACGAGTCGAGCCGAGCTCAAGCTTGAAAATCTACTCACGAGCCGAGCTCGAGCTTTGAAAATAGAGCTCGAAACGAGCCGAGTTCGAGCTCTTTATAAGTTAAACGAGCCGATCAACTAGCTTGGCTCGTTTGCACCCCTAACTTCAAGTTACAACTTACTTTGTCACTCCGATAGGCTCACAGATCTCAACGTTAATTGGTACAGAAAAGGACGTCTCTCGGGGGAGCGTTCATTTCAAAACCAGTAGTATATTAAGAACCAGTAGTATATTAAGTATATATTTATTGTCTTTGGTGTGTGTATGTGTTTTCTCTTTTTACATCTATTGTCTTTGGGTATGAAATACATTTTCTTGGTAGAATAAGGAAAATATATGAATAAGGTGGAAATCATGTGAGAAAGGAAGATGAGTAATAAATAAGTGACGAGATTGATGGAAATTATTGCATCACCGATTCTGTCTCCTCATGGTGGTGCACTCTTGTCCTTGTTCATGCTCTAACCAGGACCCCTCCCCAAGCGCACACTTATCAATAAGCTAATTAACACAAAAGTATATATATATGATATAATATATATAATATATAATATGTATCACATATGTAAGTATGGTCCGTTGCATCAAATCTAGCAGGAAGATCTAGACATCATACATGAAAGCTTAGTTTTCTGATGTAACTATGTAAGTGATCTTCAAGCCTAGGCAATAGAAAAAGACACCATGCATACATTATATCCCGTGACTTAACTTTACCATGAAAATAATCATGATGAAGGCTTGGTATACATATGTATTTTTTTTAAAGACCAAAATGTTATAAAAGAAACCAAGAAATGGGAACCTCACGCGAGAAACGAACGCGCAGTCCGAGTACAAGTAGGGTTGTCAATTTATGACACAGACATGTTAACACGACACGACACAGGTTTTAACAGGTTTGGGTTTGAGCTTAACAGGTTTCGTGTCTTAAACATGTCGACTTGCTTAAGACATGTTTAAATTCGTGTCCTAACAGATTAAAGACCTATTAACCTGTGTAGAATTTTTTTTAAATAACACACACACACACACACTCATAAAGTCTTAAACTTAAAGTCATACTTACAAACGATATTTCACTAATGTCAGTCAGAACCCGATATTATATTTTTTATGGATATTATGACTTGCTTATATGGTTTTGTGTTTGGAGTATGCTATGTATTTGTCATCTTTTGTTTTTAGTATGTTATGGATTTTTGGTTTTTTGTTTCGAATATGTTAGTTTATCTATTAATTAAGACTTTTATACTCGTTTTGAAAATTTTGGTTTCGTTATACATATATTTTTCATCGTGTCTTTAAACATGTCCCTTAAAAAGTCTTAACAGGTTAACCTGTTACTAAACAGGTTCATGTTTGGAAAAATTGACACGATTAGTTATCGTGTCGTGTTCGTGTTTAGCACAACAGGTCATCGTGTCGTGTCGTGTCTTGTCGTGTCCGACATGTTATGACAGCCCTAAGTACAAACAGTCCAACTAAAAGAACATATTACAAAATAAAAAGACATGATAATGAAACTACAATGAGAAATTCACAAAAATGAATTTGCACCACGACTCCTAATCCAAAGGAAAGAGTAGGCCTCTATGTCATTTGCCGACTTTGTAATCGAGCTCTCCTTATGTTTGAAGACTTTCTCGTTCCTCGCTCTCCAAATCAATCAAAGAACTATCTCCAATATTGCTTGTGTGACCTTGCCTTTTTTTTCCGCAACACTTTATGTAATTCAGGTAGCTCCAGAAATGTTTTCACCGAGTCGCATTCGCACTAACTGGTAACGTCACCCATGACAGTATGATTGACCAGCAAATAAATAGTTAATTGATGGTGATGGGTATGCATAGGCAAGAGCAAGTTCATTATGGCATTTATTATAAGGCTGGGTCTTAAACCTCTACCAAACTCCTACAACTCTGCAAGTGTCGCATCACTGAGCGGTAAAGGAGGCACAAAGCGGTGTTTCCACACCACACAAATACCACATCACCAAGTGGCACCAAAAAACCTTCGTTTCTTTATTTTGGTTCATCATATAGCGGTGTCATCACCCTAAAGAAGGTCCGAAAGAGTCGTATCTTGTTGTGCCGTAGAATGGGGCATGATGCACCCGGGCGACCTCGTGACGTCGTGTCAACACTACAAACCTTGCAAGAAAGGTGTAACACATGGTCTAACTACTAGAAAACTAACTAATGTTGAAAGTCAAAATCCGTAGGTAATTATAGTTGGATCCTACAAGGAAGAGGTCATATGGTTCTCATGAGGTCATGTTAGGTTTTTACATCTTTTATTTTAGTTTATATTATACGGGTTGTAATCGTATTGAATTTATAGATTCCAGTTGATCGGTTTAAAAAGAAAACTTTAAGATAGACACTTATGGAAAATAAAAAACGTAACTCGTAACTTAGTTTCTGTTTGGAAAATCAAAACATATTGACTGTTTTAATAGACATAATCAGGAGTAATCAAGTATGAAATAAAACTTATTTAGGTTTGAATTTAATTTAAAGCTAATTTTGGACATCAGTGACATAATACTATTTCAAGTATTATACCGTGTTGTCCCTTTCTCTCACAACTTTTGTCCTTTTTGTTTCTCTGGTTATCCTTTAGAAGAGCAAGCATTAACTCTTTACTCTATCTACTTACATGTTCTCTAGGCTTTTCATCACATTTTTATTTTTCGAATTGAAAATTAATATTTTTTATATTTTAATATTTATATTAGACTGGCCTTTTACCTTATACTTCCCTCTATATATATATATAATATATATATATATATATATATATATATATATATATATATATTCTAATATACAAACATGGATCATTTTAATATTACACATTTTATTTTATGAGGATATTTTGTCAAGCATGTATTTCTCAGTGTATTAACTATATGTTTTTGTATACGAGTTGCACTTATACCCTATAATAAATTATGATGATACGTGATAATAACCAGATAACGATTATTCTTGTGATTAATTTTGTAGCTAACATTTTCTAAACACTGTATTGTTTCGAACTCTGGTTTGTGTCCTTTTGGGTTTCAAAGCATTATTCATTTATCTAGAAAAGAAAATTATAATAATAATAATAAACTTAATTGTCTGACTTGTAACATTCTTATAAATACATAATTTATAAGAAAAAAAAAAAGGGGGTTGCGGCGTTTTTAGCAGGATTGGCTTTGCTGTTCAAAAGGGGGTTGCGGCGCAGCTTGTTGCCCGTTTGCCTGCCACTTTATTGTAATCGTTTTATAGTAATTTATATAAAACTTCGATTTGATTAAAAAAAAAAAATACATAATTATTTTTAACAAATTTACTTAACTAAAGCAGTTGTCTCGGGTGGAACATCTTGATGGCCAAGTGATGCTTTTCCAGTCACAAATAAAACGTTAAGGTTAAATATCGCAAGAAACAAGTTGTAATTATTTATTTTTAAAAATCAAAAAATTGTTAAGTAACACTTCTTTATTAATAATTATTAAAAGTAATATCGTGATTTTTTTTATCTAAGAAGAGTTTAATAAGATAAGATTTATAGTTTTTATTTACAGTATTTTCATCAATAGTTTAATATATTTATTTTAAAAAATATAAAGTAAAGAATTATTAATAGAAAAAAGACAATAATTAGAGAATTATTATGAGAAGAATAAATGAAAAGGACAGTTTAGAAATGCATTGCAGAGTGATATGACAAAAGAATATGCTGACCGCTGAGGTCTGGTCTGTACGTGAGATTTGGAAAGAAGACATAAGATCCTTCCTAGCTGACCCTACCCCACCCCTCCTCTTTGGTCAAACTCTATCTCAAGGGTAATTTCGTAATTTACTACCACCACTGTATCTATTATTATTACTTTTTAATGTGTTTAAAGTTAAAAAAATAATTGTGTGTTTTCTAAGTTTTTTTTTATTATTTAAGTTTTTCTTTAACAATTGGAGAACTATATAAATTAGAAAGAAAGAAAAAAAAAGCTAGCGAGAAGCTAGTCGAAGAAGTAACGAATTAAAACAAACAGAAGATACAAAGAAACAAGCAATATGTTTTGACCAAATCAGATACGACCTAACCTAGCACGCAACACTAATTTAAAAGACAACCAACCGGATTGGCGGCTTGGCGCATCACTATATCCGGTCCAAGTTCACCAGACTGGCTCAACTTTTTATTAACAAGAATACACTGGTATTAATCTTTTCAACTATCTTTGATGAGGACTTTTAAGTTTTTAAGCACGTACAAGTTCCTAAATTTGCAAACAAACCTTAAGACCATGTATGCAAGGGCTAGTTTAGTACTTTAATTTAAACTTCAAACTAACTTAAACTTTATCTCTCGATCCTCATCTTATTATCCATCTTTAGGCCTGACTTAGGGCCCGCCACTGAAAGGCCCCATTTGGTAGTTGATCTTTGGGTGGGGAAAGTTTATATATAAAGGGTTGTTTTTAGTACTCATTTGGGATATCTGAAACTTCAGAGACGGATATGTCCATCTTTCACAACTGAATTCAAATTATTCTAACACATACCGCACGAGCTTCCCCGCTTCCACGTCTACAACGTCACTCCCTCTCTCTATCATATCTTGATATAGTCACGTACGAACAACTTAAAACTCAATTAGGCATTCTCTAGTAAAGTAATTAATTGACAAAAGAAAGCAATGCAAAAGAATTAATAGTTTTATGATTACAAGAAGATGATAGAGTGAAAAGACATCTTCTCATGCAAACACCAACAATGGAAAACGACAGACAAAATGATTATACGTTTTCCATGCTTTCTCGTCTTTGATTATATCTAATCATTATCATTAGTATCATTTGCAGCCATGATAACCATCATTAGCATCATCATGCATTCTTCAATTCAATTCAATCATTCTTGTTTAATATATTTTTGAACGGCCATTCTAATTTCTATATAACTTTCTTCCTCCTGGGATGCTGTTTAATGTTGGCCAAGGGTGGGACATGCCTCCCAAAAAAATCTGATCATGCCATGATGTTTTTGACATGGATAGATGGTCTACCATTATTATACATATATAGTCTTGTTGTTATCATCACTATGTCCCCTTATATATACTAAGGCTGAGGGGTGTGGAGCGCTAGGAAGGGCGCAAGAGGCCAGACGATCGCGCCCCGGGGCGCGAGCACCACACCACCGAGGCGCGATAGGGGCGCGAGAGGGGCGCGAGAGCGGAAAACGATGCAGGCGCCAGGGGGCTCGCGGGAGCTGTTGCGCGTGAGGGTGCTTGGGGAATGGTGAAAGAGCCGTTGAAGGCTTAAATGTGAATAAAAAAAAAAAAAAATTTTCCCTCTATATATATCACAATATATATCACATATATCCACACCCAAAACCATTCTCATATACCACACCCAAAACCAATATCACATACCACACCCAAAATCCGAAATTACCCCATATTCCAAACCTTTTTTTAAAAACATGGCTGGAAATTGGTACCCAAACCTAGAATCAGATTACAGTTACGACGATTTATGGTCGGCACCGGACCAACCGATGTTTTATTCGGGGTCGCAACAACCATCCGGCTTTCAACCATCCAACATACAACCGTCTCCTAACTTTGTAGTTCCGGAGACACAAGAACCAGAACCAGAACCAGAAGGTGAAGCTGCGGGACAAAGAAGACGCGTCCACCGGAAAAAACAAGTTGCAACGGACGGGTCGGGTTCGGCTTCGACCGGAAGGGCGAAACGGAAAATCACTCCGTGGTCATCGGATGAGAAGGAAGCCCTGTGTCGGGCTTGGATAGTCACTTCTGAGGATCGGCGTTGCGGTAATTGTTTTAACGTTTTTAAAAATGATTTTTAATAAAAAAGTTAAATGACTTACAAATTTATTTATGCATTTTGCAGCGGACTACCAAAAGAGCAAGGTCTTTTGGACAAAGGTTAGGGAGACGTTCTATTCGCTCGTTGGGAGTACAGAGCGGAACGCCGATATGATTTCGGGTCGGTGGACCGAAATCAGAAAATTTGTCGGCTTGTTTACTAATCTGTTCAACAGGAACGCCGGTCGTATGAGACCAAGTGGCAGTGACGATTTGGCGGTCTATAATTTCACTGTCGAAGAGTGGAGGCAGGAGTGCCTGCGGAGGTATGGGACGGTGAAGACGTGGGACGATGTAAAGGTGTGGGAGAGGTTGAGAAGGTGTTCCAAGTGGGTTGAGCTAGTGGCGCCGGACCTTGATGCGGAAGTAGGGCCGAAACGGACTAAAACTAGTTCGTCTGGAGCGTACAGCACTTCCGCCGGGTCGGATTGCCGGGTTGGATTCGACCTAAACGTTGCGGGGGAGGAAACGTCTTCACCGCCGAGGAGGCGGCCATTGGGAAGGGACGCCAGGGGGAAAAAACCGGCTGAGGGGGAAGCCGTAAACATCAACGATCTTGTTGAATCCCTCAATAAATTCAACAAAACCATGGAGGTGGTCTCTATTGACAAAAAGGAAAAAAAAAGAATGAGAGATTTGGACTTCCTTGCAAGAGACTTCAGCCACCTAAATCCGGTCGACCAAATGCTGATGGAAAAACAAAAGGAACGTATCCGGAAGAGGTTGATCGAAGAAGACGAAGCCGAGTAATAAGAATAATGTTTTTCTTTAGTACTTTAATTTTTTTTTATATATTAATGTGTTTTTTTAATTAATGTGTGTTTTTTTAAATAATTTCTTGTTTTTTTAATAATACGTTTTTTTAATACATTTATAAAAAAATAAAAAAATAAACCGCTCGCGCCCCCTCTCGCGCCCCTCCACACCATGGCCCGGGGCGCTATCACCACTACCAACACCCATCTTATCAAGTTTCTCTCTCTGTCACACGTCACAATATTATTGGCTGGCGCCCCCACTCACGCCCCCTCTCGCGCCCCCCACACCCCTCAGCCTAATGAGAGTATAAATCCATCATAACTTGACATGATGTGTGTTCAAGATTGGTGTTATAAGTTGCTCTAATCAATAATATTCACTCATTAAGCATATTGATCATGAGATTTAGTAGTTAAATAATACAACTTTCATTGTAGGTATGGTAATTTTGCAACATCTTTTTTCCCTTTTTTCTTTAACCATATAACCATATAATGATTCATTTCATTAATTCTAGATGTCCTGATCTTCAATTTATTTTTGGTTAGTTTCAATCATTCAAGACCGAGATGGCCAGACCAAAAACATCAGGGTTTAGTATTTAAGGTTTAGAATTTATAGTTTAAGGTTAGAGTAATAGTAAATATAAAACAAGTTTAAATTTGAGCATTTGACCAAATGATATCTGGTAGCGTAACAGCTACTCCATTCCTTGGAGGTTGAGGGTTCAAACCTTGCTTTCGGTGGATTCAAGATTAGGATATTTATTTTTAATAAGTTAGATAATCATTTTATACAACAACAACCATACGTAATAAAAATCCCACAAATAATAAAGTTATTAGCAAGGTCTGGAATGGAAAGATGTAACAAAACCATACCTCTATTCTAAAGAATAAATCCTCCTTTTATAGATATTCATAAATATGATTGAGGATTTATATAAATGAACTAAAATGTGTAGTTTTATGATGGCATCATTATTCTTGAAAATGTAATAGGCGATAAGCATGAAATGATTAAAGGCTATTAATTGTGTGTTTGAAATTGAAACAAGTTAAAAGAATAATGGCATGCTTACTAGCTCCTCATGAATTGATTGGCCCCTCTCCGTCCCTACAAACATACAGGGAAAGAACAACCATGGTGTTGGGCTACTCGGGTCTGATTTACGTATCATTACCAAATATTTTTAGAAGATACACTTTCTACAACCCGAATCTATAACCTTTTGATTACATGACAACAACCTTATCATTGTTTTTTTTTAAACCAACAACAATTGTATTTATAACATGAAGAGGAACCTTTCTAACAAGGAGCTAGAAAAAACAAACATTACAAAGTTTTTTCTTTGTATAAAGAGATAGCAAGATTACATCAATTATATCAATCTCTCTACTCTAATGCTTGGAGATTAGACCTATACTAACCTTACACCCGTTGGTGTGGTGACAAAGATGATTTATTGTAAATTAAGATAGAGCCCGTGTGATACACGGGTGGTTATAAACAACAAAAAAGTTAAATTTAATAGTATACATTATAACATATGCTATAGATTCATATGATATTAATAATGATAAACAAAATTTTACAATTTATAAATCTCTAAAAGTCTCTTTAAATACAACATTAGATGTTAACTTAATTGTTTAATGATTTTCTGGTATTAATTATAAGTGAATTAACAATATATCATTTATAAGTCAAGAAAACCAACACAATAATTACTTAAGTGGAGTTGGTAAGCATCCTTAGTTTGAAGCATGAGGTCTTGGGTTCAAGACTTATATCACACAATAATTTATTTTTCAAAATTTTACAAAGTGTTATCTTCATATGAAGATGGTTGGTATCCATATTGTGTTTAGAAAAAGAGATAATAAAATAAAAAACTGCTCACATTGCATCTATATGCATCATATGTGGAAGTCTTGGGTTCGATCCCCTTTGAGGGTAGGATGCATAACATTTTAGCTTTAAAAAAAAAAGGATTAGACCTATACTAAATCCTTATGAAAGTAGCCGTCCTATTTCATAATAACTTTTTTATGATTTACAAGGCATTTCATTAAAAAGTCTCACTTCGATTTACAAATGAATCATAATGTTGCCAAAATAATGACGTGTAACAGCTTAGGGTAACCTTTGTCGCCTCTAGATCAGGGTCATTAAAATAGAAACAAGCTTCTCTTGTTTTCACATGACACTAATGCAAGTTCTTCTACTCGAATGTATCTCTTTGATTTTATCAACCTATAAGGCATTTAGTTCCGTCTTGCATCTCCAAATCCATATAGCTAACAGGGAAGATAAATCACCCGCAAACTACCAGCTAAGATACACGGTTCATTAACGACCACCACGAAATCTCCAATTCCTAAATCCAACTAAAGCCAAAAAAAAGAATGATGGAACTTGATAAAGTTGTTTAGTTTAAACAAAGAAGGGTCCCACATACAATTTAATTCGAATAATAAAATCATGACTTGGTTTTTTTAGTATGTCCAGTTTTTTAGTTCATGTACTTTCTTTTTTCTTTTAAATGTTAGTTGGTTTGTGTGTGTAGATATATATATATATATATATATATATATATATATATATATATATATATATATAATATATACAACAATACAAGACTATGAAGAATACATAACTTGATCGTGTAATTTATAAGACTATATGTAATGACCGCCTCCTTTATTTGAATTTCTAATTGAGGAAAAAGATTAAAGATGAATTGGAAGAAGTGGTGAAGCTTTAAGATTAATGAATTTTTAATATGAGATGCTCGTGATCCTTGTAATTTTCATGTGTCGTTTGTAATTTTGCTTTGTTATGCACTCTTTAGGCCCTAGTTACTTACTTGGGTTCCTTTTTTTTTTATAAATTTGGCTTTTAAAAAAAAAAGTGTAGTGACGTGGCGCACTATACCACCTCACCCATAGCCAAGCAATTACACAGAGAAGAAGAGGGGTGCCAAAGGAGAATGAGCCCTATTTGACGTTATTGCATTCACGGAAAAAGGGCTCAAAATGGTGGGACCAGCCCCTATTTTATACCAATCAAATTTATTCTTACACATTTTTATAAAAAGGAAAGATAAAATAACAATTGTGTTTTCAGTTAAATAATTATAAATTAGGTTAGAGTCCGTGTTTCATACGGGGGAAAAATATAATAAAAATTAAAAATTTATTGTATGTAATACGTAAATTCAATTGTTTCATATAAAAAATTTTATTTATGACTTTCTTATTAAGTTTTTTTGATATATTGTGCACTAATAATTTTAAGTTGAAAACCAAATCTTGATGTTTGTTTTATTTCAAGTAAAACATTCATACCGATATTGTTATATTAAATATTGTGTGTATAAAAATGATATTTATAAAATAATGTTGTCACAGATTTAAAAACTAAATTTACGACGACTAAGGTTTTGTTGAAGAGAAACCACATTTATATATGTTAAGTCAAGAAATCAAACACAATTACTATTTTAGTGGAGTTGGTGAGTACATTTGGTTTGAAACATGATGTCTTAGTTTCGAAACCCGTATCAACAATAATAATTTTTCAAAATTTTATAATTCTATGGGTCATGGGTTATAATAAACGGATCATGGGTCATAATATAATAGGAAACAGTGACATGACATCTACTTGGCACCCTATGTAAAGTGCCCAGTTAAATGACATGCGAACACATTTTGTTGTTTTAATAGCATAATAATTAGATTTTGAAATGAAAGGTTAGTGAAGAGGTAGGTCCCAGCAGAGCCCAGTTGGACCCGCAAGACTCACCTTGAATAGGGACGTCTGCGCAGAAACCAACTGGATCCGCAGGACCCACCATGCTCAGAGACGTGACGTCCTTACGCGCAGTACGCAAGCTGTTCCCGCAGGAAATGCCTCCCAATGGTGAAGGACTCCGCCTGTTCCCGCAGCTTCGGATACAAGCCATCAGGGAAGGCCACCCGCGCAGCAAGGCTACACGCACAAGGCACTTAGCTCTCAATCACTCAGTGTCACCTGAAGGAATGAGCAAAGCCGGGAACAATCCCGCACAAGGGCGGGAGGGGGAATACTCCCGCCCAAATAAGCCAGTCCGTACGATACGGGAAGATCTTCTGTACTGTACCTGACGAGGTATGGGAAAAAGATCTGACTAAAGATACGACAGCTTACTGACACAGTATGGCGAGCAGCATGCTCCTGTACTGTGTCACTATTAGCCGCTGCCTACTCACCAACTACTGCCATACCACGTGCGTAGCCGGCAGTTGGTGGAAAAGGAATAGTACACAGCAGGCCTGGTCACTATCAGCCGCTGCCTACCCACCAACTACCAGCAGGGCACGTGCGTAGGCCACTGTTGGTGGAACAGGAATACTGTTGCAGCCGGCCACACCTCCTTGGAAACCTATCTTCGGCTATAAATACCCCAAATGGTATGATCATCTTATCTTAACACATAACAACATATTATCATCATATTATACCTGATATCTGCTCTAGCAATCTCTTAATATACATTTATATTTAAAGAGCAATCTAGTCTGATTCTCACGCCGGAGGGTGGTCACAAGGAGGAACCCCCCCTTCTCAGTGACGAGCTCACGGTGTCTGTTTTGCAGGTCATCAGAAGAACCATCTTTTCTGGGTCTAACCTCTCGTGGGAAACAGCTATCTAACCCCCAGGTTACCAGTAATCTGCCCGGGGTCCGGTTAGTGTTTCTTCATTGGCGCCATCCGTGCATAAAGCTAGAACATTTTTCTCCAGTTTTTTCAAACTTCTGGAAAGATGGTTAAAGAAACTCCGGTAACCACAACCCCAGCTACTGGGGGGAATACCGGCTACACAGTCTTTACGAACACTACCCCGGTTACCCAAGCCGGGGCAAGTGAAGTAAATTTTACGAACACTACCCCAGTTACCCAAGCTGGGGCAAGTGTAGTAAATAATCGCTCACTGGGAATCACCGATACCCAGTTAGAAAAACGAACAAGACTCCCCCGCCAAACACTCGATGAAGTCAAGGCATGGGCGGAGGCACGTCAGAAAGAATTCCAAGCTGAGTTGGACGAACGCTTGCGTTCCGTCCAACAGGCTGACGAATTCGAAGAATACTTGGACGATGACTCGGAGGAGTCCGACTCCGACGCGAACCCTCGCCATAGGGCAAAAGGGAAGCGTAAGGAAACGGACTCCCAACCGAGAAGGCATTTTGGAGAAGCCTTCAAACCAAAAAACACAGGTGGAAGTCCACGTGACTTCTCCAAAACATTCAGACCAAATGTTGCAAATGCAGGAACGTCCAAATTTGCAAGGGACATTGCAGAAGCAATTGCCCCAAAAAGTGCCAAACAAATGTCCAGCATAGGCACATATGATGGTATATCCGACCCAGATGATCATTTGAACAGATTCATAGCGGGGGCAACCGTCAGTAGTTGGACGGAACCCACGTGGTGTTACATGTTCCAAATGACACTTGTCGGGGCTGCTAGAGCGTGGTTCGATCGTCTACCGGTCAACCACATCTACGACTGGGCTGACTTCCAACAGAAGTTTAGCCAACACTTCAGCCAACAACGAAAGTATACCGAGGAGCAATGGACAATCCTCAAATGCATTCGAGAAAAAGATGAATCTTTGCTAGACTTCATCACTCGCTTCAACTCGAAGAAGCTAAGTCTGGGTAACATTAGCGAAGATCTTGTTCGCGCTGCTTTTATTCAGGGCGCGAACGACCCAGAGCTCATCCGCACCTTAACGGGTAAAGATGGCATGCCATCCACATGGGATGCCATCATGACAGCAGCTAAACGCTTTGCGGAAACGGAGAAGCAACTGGGTAGAGATCTCCCACAGAGCACAAACCTCTACACCCAGAAAACAAGAGAAGACAACGTCCTTACCGCTCGATTAAACAAAAAGCGGAAGCTAGGCATTTGGCAGTCAAGGGTAAACTTTGACACCTCATCCGGCTTGCAGCATCGGTTAGGCGGAAGGGATAACGTACAGTCAAACAAGAACTCCAGATGGACGCCGCTCACCAAAAGCGTCACCGAGATATTCGCTACTGAGGAGCTCCCATGGCCAAAGTCTCAAATAATCCGACATCGTCACAATGCTGATCGGAGCAAATACTGTGACTTTCACAGGACAAAAGGCCACAACACCGAAGAATGCATAGACGTAAAGGACATGGTCGAAGCATTTGTCAGAGATGGGACGCTCGCGCACCTCGTGGCGCAATGAACGCTGAGCAGGCTGATGCGTGTAGAACCCCAGCTGGGGAAAACACGAATAAAATTCCAGCTTCAATGTGGAGACTACATGCTGCGTAAAGAACGAGATCCCGAACCAGGTGCGTATCGGCTCGATGGCACTCCCATCCCAACATGGAAGGGAGCTCAATTACACAGTTTGCATGTAAATCAATTCCAAATTTGTAAAGAAAAGGCCAAGAGCCACTTCTAATGGAAATGATTCTCCTTAAAACATCGACGCTGATGATTTTACATTTATACTTTATGAACTATCAACACTGATGCCGGTTTTCACCGCATACATAAGTGTGAGTCGTTGCATGGGGAAGGCGGCAAAACCCGCATAAACCCAAAAAACGACAAACCTTCACGCAGGTCAGTTGAAGGGGAAAAGTTCAGTTATCCCACTAAATGAAAGTGCCGGTCTATCCGCATGAATCATGAGAGGAAACTGAACAATAACCTATTAACAATCGCGCGTCGAACGGTTAATTTATTCAACACGGATATGCCGGTTTTCACCGCATAAATACGTGGAAAGTCGTTGCGTGGGGAAGGCGGCAAAACCCGCATAAACCCAAAAAACGGCAAACCTTCACGCAGGTCAGTTGAAGGGGAAAAGTTCAGTTATCCCATTAAATGAAAGTGCCGGTCTATCCGCATGAATCATGAGAGGAAACTGAACACTAACCTATTAACAACCGCGCGTCGAACGGTTATTCAAAACAGAGAATTTCTAACAAAAGGATGAGGAAAACCTACACGCAGGTCGGATATAGGTTAAAGTTTAGCCATCCTACTAAGTGCAAGTGACGGTCCTACCCGCACAATCACGAAAGAGGAAGCAAAACTTCAACCTATTATCTACCACGTTCAAAGGTTAACTTATCCTAAACACTTAGAAATTTCGAAAAAAGATGAGGAAAACCTACACGCAGGTCAGATATAGGTAAAGTTTAGCCATCCTACTAAGTGCAAGTGACGGTCATACCCGCACAATCACGAAAGAGGAAGCAAAACTTCACACCTATTATCTACCACGTTCAAAGGTTAACTTATCCTCAAGAAAGGATGAGGAAAACCTACACGCAGGTCGGATATAGGTTAAAGTTTAGCCATCCTACTAAGTGCAAGTGACGGTCCTACCCGCACAATCACGAAAGAGGAAGCAAAACTTCAACCTATTATCTACCACGTTCAAAGGTTAACTTATCCTAAACACTTAGAAATTTCGAAAAAAGATGAGGAAAACCTACACGCAGGTCAGATATAGGTAAAGTTTAGCCATCCTACTAAGTGCAAGTGACGGTCATACCCGCACAATCACGAAAGAGGAAGCAAAACTTCACACCTATTATCTACCACGTTCAAAGGTTAACTTATCCTCAAGAAAAGATGAGGAAAACCTACACGCGGGTCAGATGTAGGTAAAGTTTAGCCATCCTACTAAGTGCAAGTGACGGTCATACCCGCACAATCACGAAAGAGGAAGCAAAACTTCACACCTATTATCTACCACGTTCAAAGGTTAACTTATCCTAAAAAAAAAAAAGATAAGGAAAACCTCCACGCAGGTCGGATATAGGTAAAGTTTAGCCATCCTACTAAGTGCAAGTGACGGTCATACCCGCACAATCACGAAAGAGGAAGCAAAACTTCACACCTATTATCTACCACGTTCAAAGGTTAACTTATTCTACACTTGGAAAATTGCTAATTTAAACTAGAGGAAGCAAAACTTCACACCTATTATCTACCACGTTCAAAGGTTAACTTATTCTACACTTGGAAAATTGCTAATTTAAACTAAAGTATGCAAGTCATATAACGTTTATAAAGCAAGGAATCCAGAGAAAGTAGCGGTCTTACCCGCGCAGAGATTTATATTTCATATTCATTACAAGAATGGCTGGGTAACTACCCGCCTACAAGAAAGTAAATCTATACAAGCTAAATCTATCCTAGCATTGGGAAGGGATCTTCAGGATCAGGCTTCAGGGCCACTTCCACTTGGACCAGCACCGTCAGTAGAGCGTGGCAGTTCAAGGAAAGCTTTAAGGATAGCTAGCCCATCATCAGCAGCAGCAACTTGGTTCACCTTCTCCACCACCGGATGCGGGAAGGCGGCGTACTGATTCACTGCTTGGTCGTAAACAGCTTCAGTATCAACATCGTACAAAGGGAAGTTGGAAGGCGGGATGCCTTTCTCAACGAACCCTAGACCAAGCAGGAAGCCGGCCTTTTCCCCATCCTCGTGAGAAGCGTTGAGGGCTGCGCTCATAGCATCATCATAAGAGGTCTCTGAGAAGACCCGATGCACAACCTAAAAGAAAATATACAAGTGTCAAAACCTTTTCTATTTACAAAGAAAAGCGTAAAGACATGAAAAGCTTACCTGAGACAACGCTTCTCGAAGAAGCCATTCCTTGGCAACCAGAGCTTCTTGGAGGGCAGCTTGAGCTTCGTTACGGGCGCGTTCGGCTTCACTCTTGTTGAGGTTGGCAAGCAACACTTCTTTAGCCGCAGCCTCTTCGACGCCCTTTAGCTTCCGCTCAGTATGGTCAAGCACCCCCCTCTGGTCCAAGATCTCCTGGAGCTTTTTGGCATCTTCCATCGCCAAGGCATCATGAGCCTGCTGGAGAGCCTCTAATTTGGCTTTAAGCTCTTCATTCTCCACGCGTAGAGGCTCAGCAACAGCTTCAGCCTTGGTGGCCCTCTCGGTTGCGTTCCTTGCAGTTTCCTTAGCCAGCCGAAGCTGTTCATTAACAGCTTGGGCAGCCTTGGAACGGGCCTCGAGTCGAGCCTGAACTTCAACCTCGAGGTCCTTGAAGGCCTTCTCCTTTTCCGCAGCCACTGCGGAAAGCCTTTGGTTCTCCTCCCGGACAGCCCGCGCCTGAGCCACTTCTTTAAGGCGAGCTGCTTTTAACTTGTCGTTTTCACGACAAAGCAGCTCGACGCGCGGCTTCATCCGGGCCAGGAGAACCCGAAGCTCATTGGTTAGCCTACCCTCCTGGTAGCTAGCCATGGCTTCCCCCAACGCACCACTGGGAGCAGCGTGACGAGCCCATTCCACGCACTCCACAGGGGTGCGAAGGGTTGTTCCTCGGCGAATGTTCCATCGTGGAACATACACTTCATTGGAATCCGACACTGCAAAAAACATAAAGCAGTTAGGAAAAGATGATAAAAATATATATAAAATGGGCCAAAAGAACCCTACGCACCTGTAGGGTCAATTACAGGCCGATAGCCGCCAAACCCATCACCTGAACCCAAGGGAAATCCATCCAAGAGGTCAGGCAGATGGGAAGGAGGCAGAGATTGGCGAGAAGCCCCATGCGTACATGATGGATCGGCCGTCGTTGCCGATGACGGGGGCATGGTAGCAGCCGCCGCGGAATCCGCAGCAAAAGTAACCCCCGGCTCGGTGAAAGATGCAGTAAAAATCGCACTCACAGCCGGCGGTGACGTCATCACAGCTGGAACAGTCGGCTCAAAGGAGTGAGCAACTGAACCAGCGGAAGCAGGCACAGGCGCCTGGGTCGTCGCCTCAGCTAGGCTGACCAAGCCTACCGTCATTGGCGGAGAGGTACTCCTCTGCGCTCCACCCTGGAATGCGTCAACATCCACGCCTGCACAAAGAAGATAAGTGTTAAAACGATATTAAACTATGAAGCTAAAGAAAAAGGAAGTTTGTACTTACGGGTTTTCTTGAGCCTAAAGGTACGGAGAGGCGGGGACGAACCCGATGGAGCCGGCCTCTTTTTGCCGGTCACCGTCGTCTTCTTGGGCTCTCCGGAGGTGACAGTCGCAGCCTCCGGAGCGGTGGTCTTATCACCACCGGGATTCCCCGCCACCTCTTCGCTCTCGGTCTCCGAATCAGACCGAGGCGCCGGATCGGCAGTGGAGGCCACCTTCTCCTTCCCCTTCCCGCCGGCAGCCTTCTTCTTCCGCACCAACGGAGGACCATCTGCGGATTCCTCATCAGAACATACGATTAAAGGAATTCCAGCAGAGGTTTCAACATTGAGGGGTCGAGGGTCGAATAGCGCCTTACCTGGCCGCCTGGCGCTAAGGATCTCATGGCCTAGCGGATAGACCTCCACGAACCGATCCGCCGTTTGTTCTTGGATGGGCAACTCGTTCTCGTCTAGAGCGCGAGTACCCATCCGAGCGGGACCGTCAGCCTCCCGCGGGTTCAGGAGCGACTGCAAGTCGTTCCCCTCTGAAATAAACAGGAAAAAAGTTAGAAGAGATTCTAAATCAACAAAAAGAAACAAAGCATACCGTAAGGAACAGAGTTCGAACCGTATTCGAGGACGATCGGAATCTTTCGCGCATCCGCCTCTTTCCACACCCGGCTCATCCCCAGCATCACCATCCCGGACTCCGCAAACCGGTAAACCGGAGATTGGACTCGGGATATCTTCGAAAACCATTCCGCCTCCTCGTAGTTGGAGACGTGAAGGCTGGGAAGTGCTTGCCCGTTTTTGAATTTCATGGCAAGTGGGATGGCGCGAGCGGAGATGTAGAAGAACTCCCGCTTCCACGAGCGAAGACTGCGCTCGGTTGCGCAGATTTTCAAACCCTTAATCCGGGTTATCAATGTATACCACCCCTGGATGCACCTCCAAGTGTAGAAGGTCATCAGGCGGTCAACATAGGGCTCAATGCCCAGTATCCGGCACACCCACTCGAAGTGGCGAACCTTGGCAATCGCCATCGGATGCACCTCGGTCAGGTGCACACCGTGCCTCTCCAGGACACGGAAAACAAACTTTGTCAATGGGAACCTAAGATTCCCATAAACAAAGAATGCAACATAAACCCCGATCTTGCCTCTGGGGGCATCATACACTGTCTGGTGGGGTTCAGGAAACTCAGGCTCGAGAGACTCGAGCATGAACTTCCTGACGATGTACTGATACAGATCGCCAGGCAGAGCACACTGGCACTCGCCAGCAGTACTTTTGTCATCGGCTGTAGATTCGAGATCACGAGACGACATCTTGCAAAAAGAAAGAAGAAAACGATTTCAAGAGAATGCTCGACTGAAAGATGAGTATTCGCCGGAAATCGTTCTTAAGATGAAGAGAAGAGTGAAAGTGTGGATTACAAAGAACCCTCTCCCCCTTTATATACTAATCGCAATTAATGCGATGAATTTAATGCGGAAGAGAGAGAAATCAAAGGTGCAATGAAACTATGACACGTGGCAAAAAGCAAGCTGGCAACAGCTGTTGAAAGGACGCGTACCATTAATTTCGCGGCCACGCGCCCGAAAAATCGCGCCCACGCGCCTGAAAAAGCGTCTGGAATGACCATGTACTGTTACGTCACCATAACTTCCTGCACGTCCTGACACAGTCAGAAGAAACCGTCACACGACGTTTCAGAGGTTTGGACTGTTCTTATCCTTTCACCAACTCTTCGAATTTCAAAATTCAAAAAGATTCAAAAGTAAGCGGGAAAATACCCCTTACCTTGGCAACCAAGTAACCGTAAGACGGATGCGGGTACAGTGTCAAGGCAAAACCCTTCACATACCTAGCACCCGCAGGGAATTGAAGCCAAGAATAACTTGGCAACCAAGTAACCGTAAGACGGATGCGGGTACAGTGTCAAGGCAATACCCTTTACATACCTAGCACCCGCAGGGAATTGAAGCCAAGAATAACTTGGCAACCAAGTAACCGTAAGACGGATGCGGGTACAGTGTCAAGGCAAAACCCTTCACATACCTAGCACCCGCTGGGAATTGAAGCCAAGAATAACTTGGCAACCAAGTAACCGTAAGACGGATGCGGGTACAGTGTTAAGGCAAAACCCTTCACATACCTAGCACCCGCAGGGAATTGAAGCCAATACCTTGGCAAACAAGTAACCGTAAGACGGATGCGGGTACAGTGTAAAGGCAAAACCCTTCACATACCTAGCACCCGCAGGGAATTGAAGCCAAGAATAACTTGGCAACCAAATAACCATAAGACGGATGCGGGTACAGTGTTAAGGCAAAACCCTTCACATACCTAGCACCCGCAGGGAATTGAAGCCAAGAATAACTTGGCAACCAAGTAACCGTAAGACGGATGCGGGTACAGTGTTAAGGCAAAACCCTTCACATACCTAGCACCCGCAGGGAATTGAAGCCAAGAATACCCCGGCAACAAAGTAACTATAAGACGGGTGCGGGTATAGTGTTAAGGCAAAACCCTTCACATACCTAGCACCCGCAGGGAATTGACGCCAGGGGTACCTTGGAAGTAAAGTAACCGTAAGACGAGCGCGGGTACAGTGTTAAGGCAAAACCCTTCACATACCTAGCGCTCCGCAGGGAATTGAAACCAAGAAGGATCTTCTGGGCAATGCTTGCGGAAATGGAAATAACATCCCCGCGTAGCGGGAACGTCGAGAACTACATTGTTTGAGGCTCCAGGATGGAATTGGTGGTTTTAACATAATTGATCACTATGTTCAAAACTACCAAAACCTCATGGAGAATCCACACAAGTGGGACTCAACGCTCCTGACTTGCGAGGAGGTTACAGCCTACCCGCATCATACCCAAAGATCAAGCAGGAAACTTGGGAATTTCTGCAAGTGACAAGGACTTCCGCGGGAAGAATCCCCATGGAAAACCTTAAAAAACCCTTTTCAAAACCCTTTGCTTAAGTCCAAAAGTTCACCTCACTTTATTAAACACTCATGAGAAGAACATTGGACTGGGGGGACTTGAAGAGGTAGGTCCCAGCAGAGCCCAGTTGGACCCGCAAGACTCACCTTGAAGAGGGACGTCTGCGCAGAAACCAACTGGATCCGCAGGACCCACCATGCTCATGAGAAGAACATTGGACTGGGGGGACTTGAAGAGGTAGGTCCCAGCAGAGCCCAGTTGGACCCGCAAGACTCACCTTGAAGAGGGACGTCTGCGCAGAAACCAACTGGATCCGCAGGACCCACCATGCTCAGAGACGTGACGTCCTTACGCGCAGTACGCAAGCTGTTCCCGCAGGAAATGCCTCCCAATGGTGAAGGACTCCGCCTGTTCCCGCAGCTTCGGATACAAGCCATCAGGGAAGGCCACCCGCGCAGCAAGGCTACACGCACAAGGCACTTAGCTCTCAATCACTCAGTGTCACCTGAAGGAATGAGCAAAGCCGGGAACAATCCCGCACAAGGGCGGGAGGGGGACTACTCCCGCCCAAATAAGCCAGTCCGTACGATACGGGAAGATCTTCTGTACTGTACCTAACGAGGTATGGGAAAAAGATCTGACTAAAGATACGACAGCTTACTGACACAGTATGGCGAGCAGCATGCTCCTGTACTGTGTCACTATTAGCCGCTGCCTACTCACCAACTACTGCCATACCACGTGCGTAGCCGGCAGTTGGTGGAAAAGGAATAGTACACAGCAGGCCTGGTCACTATCAGCCGCTGCCTACCCACCAACTACCAGCAGGGCACGTGCGTAGGCCACTGTTGGTGGAACAGGAATACTGTTGCAGCCGGCCACACCTCCTTGGAAACCTATCTTCGGCTATAAATACCCCAAATGGTATGATCATCTTATCTTAACACATAACAACATATTATCATCATATTATACCTGATATCTGCTCTAGCAATCTCTTAATATACATTTATATTTAAAGAGCAATCTAGTCTGATTCTCACGCCGGAGGGTGGTCACAAGAAGGAACCCCCCCCCCCCTTCTCAGTGACGATCTCACGGTGTCTGTTTTGCAGGTCATCAGAAGAACCATCTTTTCTGGGTCTAACCCCTCGTGGGAAACAGCTATCTAACCCCCAGGTTACCAGTAATCTGCCCGGGGTCCGGTTAGTGTTTCTTCAGTTAGTAAGTGCTCCATGCGGACATGGATGGACGTTTTTCATTTTCTAGTTAAACCAGTACACCTGATTTAGTTATACAAGCAAAAATTTCATTTGGCACACTACTATATTAATATTCGAAAATAGTTATCATCATAATTTACAAAGAAAACAAAAACAAGGAATTTCAAAAGTGATAATGATGAGAAGTAGAGTTGACTGAAATCAAAATGAAGATTTTTGCTTGGAACAGACTCAATTCAGAATTAGACAACTTTTCCTTCTTCTCAGAATTTGTTCTTTTAACCAATCATCAAACCCACTTAAATCACCATAATCATGTTACACATTCATTTCCATATAATCAAACCAACCTAAATCATGAGAATATATATAGCTATAATAACTTGCCGTTAAAAAAACACAAATATAACTATATAAGGGTTAACCAAATATTATCTGTATTATAGACACTTCTTTTATTTATTTACTAATTTTAGAGGCTGTGCCACACACGAGATAATTCAAATTATAAAATTATAAGTAAAACAAATAATTACATAGCGTATATGAAAAAAAAGGTATTACATCTATGCTTGTATCTATACAATGTGTACATAAATTGATTTTATTTATATCACAAAATTGTTTTTTAAATGAACTTAATAAAAAAATGCTCGTGCAAAAACGTACCCGAGAATATTTCTTTCTATTGAAAAATTCATTCTCGGTGCCATATATGTATAATTGAAAGACTTTTGGTTATGAACGAATTTCGGAAATAAAGCTTCTCATGCAACAGTAGTTCTAACCACTCAGTCTAAATACAAAAAGAGTGTCACCTTTGTTGATATATTTATCAATTTACCACTCATTAAAGAAAAGTAGAATATTAAATTGTAACAATGGATGTTCTTCAATAGCTATGTTTTTCTAAGCTACACCATGAAAAAGATTTTGATAAGTTTCAGAGGGCTTCTCGACTTTGTCATAATGACGACATAAAAAATAACATGTTAACCATACAATTTTGTGAATATTTTGTTTCATTTGAGCATAGTTTTCCATGACATGCTTCCCATACAACGTTCTGATCACCATTGAAGGAAAAATTAATGTTAACATAAATATTTCAAAATTGATAAAAGTTGGAAGTATTAATAGGCATGGGGGTGGTATGTCGAAAGTGTTCGCAGTATTTTCTTACATTTTAATAGTTGAGGGAAAAATAGTCAGTTTGCCAAATCCCGAACCTTTTGATTATTTTAAAAAATGCCCTTAAAAATAATTTAAACCCGAATCATGTTTAAAATTATAACTTTCATACTGTAACACCGTGAAAATACCCCATCTAGTTTTTGGCCAATAATATCAAGATTATAAGTTAATGGGCTAAAAATGCCAATTCTGAAAGTTAAAGGACTGAAAATGAAAATTTTGGATTTTTAGACCCATCGCGCTACGTGATGGTCTCCGGAATAACTCCGTCACGCTACGCGACAGAGAATCACACAATTCAAGAAAAAGGGGGGCGCCGCGCTACGCGACGACCAAACTCAACTGGTTCATCGCGCTACGCGATGACCAGGTTAAGTAACCCGGGACACGTGGCCAACCACGTGTCAACACGTGGCAGTCTCTGATTAATTGCGGCGTCGCGCTACGCGACGGCCTTGGGGAAAAGACCATCGCGCTACGCGATGGTCTGCAAAACTCGCCTATAAAAGGGCAGCTACGGGTTCAAGTCATGTCATCCCATTTTCACCTTAGTTTTCACATAGTTAACCTTGGTAAGCGTGCAAGAGAGTTCCGAGGTGCCGTGGGCTGTTTTTGCGAAGAGACGAGGTGTCGTTACGCTGTTTAACGAGCTGTCGATCATATAAACGAAGTACAAGCCGAACCGCTGCTGATTTCTTAGCTCTTAAGTTCCATCAAGCCGATTAAGGTAGGATTAAGGTTAAGTTACTTTACTAGTTGCTTTAAATACATAAGATATAGCTTAGTTAAAGGTATAGTCATTAAACTGTAATTATTTTCCAAGTGATGTTTTATAAAGCAAAGACGTTGCTTCCACGTAAAGTAATGTTAACAAAACTATTATTTTGACGGGCATGTAGTAACTGGAAGGGGGGTATCATTAGTAAACTGCAGAAGTTTGCCAACGTGATATCCTTTATTAGGCCAAAGCGTGCTATTCCAAACGTCATATGTAAATTCAAAGTATTTTCATAAAACGACTATAACTATATTAAGGTTAGGTCAGACTTAAGAGTCTGCTGATCAGACCTCGAGTCTGCTGAACTTAATCAGACATTAAGTCTGCTGATCAGACCTTGAGTCTGCTGAACTGAAATAGACTTAAAGTCTGCTGAATAGTATCACTAGATACTTATGCATGCCTATTATGAATATAGGTTGTTAAGCATACTGAGAAGAAGAGTTTGATATTATCCACTGATATACAAGGTGAACACGTTAACCTTTTACTGTCTGAACTTATTTTACTTTTGTAATAGACAGGTTGTTTATTACAAAGAGTCTGATAAATGTTTGCATGAGATATAATCTCTAAAATCGTTATAATACAAAATAGATAATAAAAAGCAACTCAGACCGAATACACATGTGTCTGGATCCAAACATAACTGATAATTGGCGTACAAAATCAAGTCAGTCATAACCGGTTCTCCAACAGGGTTATATAGCCTAGGGGAATGTTGTTTCCGAA